>NW_005054550.1:608280-616038 GCF_000277835.1 Geospiza fortis | reverse complement strand
CAGCGCGGCACCGAGGGGAAAACCGTACTCCTGCTTAGCTCCGGAATTCGTCATAAAATAGC
The DNA here is from genome assembly GCF_000277835.1 of Geospiza fortis. Classification (NCBI taxonomy): domain Eukaryota; kingdom Metazoa; phylum Chordata; class Aves; order Passeriformes; family Thraupidae; genus Geospiza; species Geospiza fortis. Next base: position 615,976 of record NW_005054550.1, on the reverse strand, counting down.
GTGTGCGGTGGGAGAGCAGTGGAAAACGACCGTGGCGTGTTTTCCACTGCTGTGAGGAGACGGTTTGTCTTAACTTTCCCCGAAACGGGCCGTATTTTCAGTTTTTATTGCACCGCCTTTGCCACCGCTCACTGTTGATGGAGTTAACCTCTTTGTACTCTTTCCACATGTATGTTTTTATAAGGTAAACAAAGCTGGTGAAACCCCCAGTCCGAGAAGGGAAACTCCAGGAGGTTTAAAATAACGTTTGTGTGAAACCAAAGTGAGTCCGTGCCCGGCTGACAAGAGCTGCTGGATGGGGACCAAAGCAACCTGGGCTCTCCCTATGATTCCACATCAATTCCATGTCTATAGATGAACACGTTCCTCTGCAAAACACCTGCAAACTACAAATGCCAGGGCAAAACCTGATCCCCTGTCCACTTTGGGATATATCCCCCATAGCCATTCTCCCTCTGAGATCCTTCTTTCCCACTGCTAGCCTTGAGGACAATCCTGTCTCTACCAATACACCTACAATGATCCAGTGAGAATTTGTTGCCTTAGAGAGTACCTTTGTGGGATTGAGAATCAGTCATCAATTTGGTCAATACTTGAAATTAAAAAAAAAAAAAAGAAAAAAGGGGGAGTGAGCCTTTGGGGAATCTCTTCCTAAAAGTCATAAAAATGTTGGAAATTCCGCTGTCATCGCTTTTTGAGGGATTTGTTCATTCAGCCTGGAGAAGTAGGAGCTAAGGGGGGACTTAGCTGTTGTCTACAACTGGTGGAAGGTAATTGAGAAATTACCACCAGACTCTTCTGCAAGGTGCACAGCAAGCAGATGAGAGGCACTGGTCCCATGCTGCTGCAGGAGAAATCCCAATTAGTTAATAGGAAGGAATTCTTCAAAATTAGAACAGCCAAGCAGTAGAACGGGCTTCCCAAAGACCTGTGCAAATCTCAAACCCAGAATAGACCAGGTCTTATGCAAAATTAACGATAGCATCCCAAATCCTTTGAAATGCTTTAGCTGAAGAGACAAAGGCAGCTCTGTGTTAGAGCGCTCTACCTCTTGTGTTGGGAGGCTCTTTGTTGTGTGATTCACCTCAGCTGACTTGTGCTAACCAGGAAACAGGCATTTAGTCGGACTTAGTCACCACGATTCCCTTCTCTAGGCAGCTCCAAAAAGTGACCCATTCTGTCCCAAACTGGATGTCTAAAACAGCCCAGCATATGAGGAGCTGAAATGGCTCACCTTGAGGTCACTCTGGCTGATGACATGGTTAAAGCCAGGTGAAATGAATCCTCGCTGGTGCCTCCTGAAAAAAAGGACAAGAGCAAGGCAAACTGCTGGATTTTAATTAGCAATAACTTAGCATGAAAGACATAGCATCAGCAGAATGTCCCCAAGGGTAGCATGTGCCATGGGCTGTCAGCCATAGACTTGTGGCCAGACTCCTGGGCAGCCTCAAAACTTCAAACAGAAACAGGGCAGTGATGGCATCTGCAATATCTGCAAAAATTCCTGGTGCAACCCAGGAATGCTAAATGGAAAGCTGTCCCCAAATTTTTATACTGCTGTAGTCTAGGAAGGTGAGAGGGGTGAAACTGCCGTCATGTCTACATGTGACTTTTGGTATTTGTACCAAAGGGCAGTCATGGCTCTTTTGATAAACTGGGCAAAAATGCATATGGCTAATTGCCTCTTGGGTTGAAGCTCTCTGCATGGAAGAAATACATGCTAAAATGGGTTAATAAAATACTGAGAAAGATTTTCCAAGTAGCTAAGTAAGGAGCTTTGGCACTCCGTGCACCAGAATGTAGACCAGAATCTTACAGCAGCCCCACTCTCTGCCACTTCCAGGGTGACCCTGGATAAATCATCTCACTTTGCTATCAGCGTAGTAAGAATAATGACATTTTCTTCTTGCTGAGAGTGCTGTCAGGAGATGATAACCAAAGTTTGTAATTTGCTTAGAAAATGCCAACACCTCGCTATATAAATTTTTGGTTAAGATATTTTACTTAAAACTGTGGAGAAAACAAATTGGTAAGACAAACAATAATGAGTAATGGTGTTCCTGTTTTCCTTAAGAACCCCAGAGCAATTCTGTACCATTTGGAGATAAATCTCTTTGTCTATCACATTGACATGCAGGCAGCTGAAGAAGGACATGGCATCTTTTTAAGCATTCACCCTAGCACTCTAGCAGAAAACACAAAGACAAATTTAATTTTCAGTTGCAACTACACAGGCAAAGTAGATAAGCACCTTGTGCTTTACACACAGACACTGAAAGCTGAACTTGTGTGAAGTGAGTTAGTGTAGGCATTTTGTTAGAAAGCAAAAAGTCTGCTCAAGAAAAATATAGGCATTCATAATGCCCCTACAGTTTTTGTGAAAGTGGAAAGTACAATTTCTACAGCCAAAGACAACAGTGAGGGGAAGAAAAGAATGTTCAGTATTCAGCAAAAAGGAAGAATCCGGCTGACTGGAAATGTATGTGCATTTCAGAAGGCTTTGTTAAAATAATATTAAGGTATTGGCTTTATGTCCACAAAAATAATGCCATTTGATGCCGAAGTCAAGCTTTCCACGTGTTTGAAATAAAACAATATAGATTTAATTTAGCCACAAAACAATTCCTGTGGGGAGAGCTGGAAGCAGCAAGGCCTGATTCCCAACAGACATGCTTCCCTGTGCCACTCAGCCTATCTCCATCCCCACTGCATTAATTTTGTCTCCTTCCCACTCCACAGACAGCATCCTTGCAAAGCAAGAAGCAGTAGGTGCAGGTGGGTCAGCGAGTACCAGCTGCCAAGAGAAACAATAATGTTTGCTCAGTCAGGGCATGAATTTAGTTCTCACTCCTCTATCATAATGTCTTTATTAACAGATCTTGTAAGAGTATGATTGTTTCTGAGAATTCTGCCTTTCTGCCCTTCCATCAAATTTGAGCAAAATTCACCAAGAAGGTTCAAAAGCTCTTGGAAAGGGACTTGCAGCCAGACTGAAAAGCAGCATGGCCACATAAGGAAAGTTCATGTGAAAAAACCGATTGAAAAACTAGAAAGCTGCCCACAGTGGGGGGAAAAAACCTCACAACAATTAAAATCCTTTTGCAAGGGGGTGAAATTGAAAATTATTGAGTCTTTCAAGTTGTATTAGCACCTGAGAAATAGAAAGGAAAAGCAGAAAATGATACAAGCTACTATCCATCCACTGACAGGACCTGGAAACATATGGCATGAAGAATTTAAGGTCTTCATAGGAACACAAGAGAAAGGAATTTCTTTTATTATAGCTGGGGTTAGCTTTACAAAACATTTTTTGGCTACATGATTTGTAGCAGGACCCCTCCATTCATCTTGTGTTAGCTCAGCTGGATGACAAGTGGCATCATGGAGCTCATAACGAGTCTCCAAGAGGGGACACAGAGAGGAGGGAAATCATTTGAAACCGGTGTTACTAACAAGAGCAGTATGCCTAAAACATTTGGGGTTTTAATCACTATTGCTTAGCTCCGTGTTTTATTTGCAGACTAAGTCCCCTTGGGGCCCATATCTGAGCTGAGGGAATGATAGACCATGTGGCACTCAAAGGGAAGAAAAGATAAACAGTATGGAAAATATCATTAGGCAGCCAGTCACGCCTCTCTATAACTGCCAAAGAACAGCAGAAAGATAACTCATGTTCTCCTGTTCCTTGGAAAAGCCTCAGTCACTTGAATAAAGAGACTTTCTAGGAGCTCTTGTTGAGAAATGGCCTGGGCTGTGCATGCATCAAATGGTTTTCAAATTGCGATTCACAAGCTACTTATGGATCTGCGGTTTACATGGCTATTTCCACTTCCTAAATCTCATCAGAATGTGTTAATTGCTTTCCTAATGGTCCTATGCCATGTAAACAGTTGCAAAATTAGCCCCAGAGATGGTATTAAATGATAAATTCAAGGAATGGAAGAACAGGAAGAGGAAAGGATTACATGAGAGAAAGTGAAAGATGAGAAGGGGCTATTAAATGCCTGAAGTGGGAGGTCATGAGGTGCATTCCCCAAAGCCCTGTGCCCCAGAGAGCAGTGCAGATGTGATCCTCAGGACCCCTATTGCCTTTACTCCAAGGGCACCTTGGGATGGCTCTGCCCTCACACCCATGCTCTCCCCTAACAGACCTCATGTAGCACATTTACTGAAACTGCCATGCTCCACATTACCTGGGTTTTCCCTCTCTCCTGGGTTTTCTGAGCAAATTTCACTGCCTGTGAGAAGAGCTAAGTTACTTGATGTCTGGATAATTCACCGTCTCACCTCCATTTGCCTACTTTTCTGGAGGGTTTGAGATAAGGATATGACAAGCCTGCATAAGGATTTTCACCTCTCCATCTGCTTGCAAAGAAAATCAGATATCTGAGCCCACATACCCTCCTAGGTGTGGAAATTTGCTAACTGTTCATAACATGCCTAAGCTGCACTTGTTAATTTTTCTTCCAGAAACAGCAGAAGTAGAGAAGGGGCCTTGACTCGAAGGTATCAGCACAGCAGTGAATAGAGATTACCGTCACCAAATCAAAACAGGGGAGGCAGTGACAGCATGGAAAGCTTGCACTGATTTAAGCTGGTATAATATTTCTGGTGCCTGCAAGGTAGGTGTATGTCTCTGGAGACAGACTAAGCTCGTTCTTATGCACAGCCCCATGAACAGCACACAATAAAGGCCACTGTTTACTGCCCTACAAATATAGTAACTGGCACAGGTGATATAATGGGTTTAGCTGATTTGGGAAACATTAGGAGTTTAAATGTTTTTACTATCAAATTCAAAAGACATCTGTAGGTACAACCATAAAGGGCGATTCAATAAATTACAGGGTTTTTTAAACTCTCCAAAGCTGAAGAGAAGATGGAGTTGATTCAGAAATGTTTATTTGATTTAGTTGCTGTTTGGTTCACAGGAGACTCCCCACAGGGGCAATAAAAACCAAGGCTGCCTTTTTTATAGTGCAAAGATTTTACACTGCAGCCCTCTCCAGTCTGTTTAAACATGCCCCTCTCTTGCCTCAAATACTAAGAAATTCCATTCATCACAACTCAGAAATTTCAGAGATGGAAATGATCTATTAAGCCCTATGATCCATCTCCTGAAAAATGCAGGGTTTCTCCCTATAGTGCATTTGTATTTTTGATGTTTTGTCCATCGAGTTTATAAGGTCACATTAGTGAAGTGTACCTGTCATTACATTTCATGTTTATGTCAACAAATAGTATGGGGTTGCTTAATTTCAGTGTAATTGGTCCTATGGATGTACCAGGGAAAGGAAGCTAGCAGTAGCCAGCATAAATGGCAGATGCCAGAATCAGGAGGGGTTGTTTTGTTGCTAAATGTGATCAGTGCTGTGCACAGTGAGCTTTCAACTATTCCTCTTTGGAGAATGGTCATTCTAATGTCAGTCATTAGCAATTTGCTGCTGGTCACTTGGGAACAGTGTGTTTCCAACAAATTGCTTCTATTAGTCACCAGTTCTTGTCCAAATAATTGACTATGAGAGAGAGACAGCCTGTGAGAGATGGGCGTTAGCTGGGTGGCAGAGTGTGTGGACATATTGTTATAGGACACACACTTTATGGTTTTGAATGCCAAAAATTAGTGGAATGGGCTCAGATCTCTTTTACACTGGGGTCAGGCTGGAGCTGCACCACCAAAGTCCAATGGAGCACTTTGAAAAGCCAAGGCTAATGCACATGAGGTCAGTATCTGGCAGTAGTACAGCAGCACATTTGCTTGTCTCTGAAATGCAGTCACCTCTGGCATGAAACCTGGCAGCTGTTTCACATAAAATGGTCAGGATGTGGACCAATATCCCTCAGGAAAGGAGGAAGAGAAAGAGGAAGAAGAGCATGGAGGAGTCTGACTAGTTTGCACCCTTCATATTCCTGTAATCTCCCCCTTGGTGAAAGCTCTTCTACACAGTGTTGTTAATTCAAATACCTGCTTTTTTGACAACCTTTTATCTCACTGAAAATAGGTGTTTTGGCATGACAGAAAATACAAGGAACAAAAAAAATTCACTTACCTACTAAAAAGAAAAATGCTGTGGAAAAAAAAGCAGGTCACAGTAGCACATCAGGAGTCAGCTATGTCATTCTCATTAAGGACTCCATTCCTCTCACCACACCATCTGAATACACTCTGCTTTAGGTTATTGCTGGACTGCTTCTCTGGTCCTGCTGTCTTGGTTTGTGGAGGATGAACCTGAGAAAGAGATTACAAATGCCCTCCCAATAAAACTCCTGTCACAGTTATAAGGATGTGTCAAAGATTGTGGTTGGTAGGGTACTTCTAGATGTCAGAAAAGGGTGCTTTGAGTTCATACAACTAATTCTGTAGCTTCTGAAAATATATCTTGTGACCCTAATGCAGGCAACAGAGGTGTGGGGACAGAGAAGCAGCAGAACCTTTGAATCCAAAGCTGCCAATCTCTGGACTGATGTAGAGAGAACTGGATGCCAACTCCCCAAACTCTGGGTAGGAACCAAGGAGGGTACTGGGAAACCAGAGCTTAATTATTGCTGTCTTGGGAGGAGGCAGCAAGAGCAGCTGGACAATGGATGGCGATCAGAGAGGGGATAGAGGAGCCAGCCTTACGTAAGCCATTCCTCAAAGTTACACAACGGAGTAAAGTAATAACACTAATGCACTTTTATAATGCATTCCTACAGAGATTTAAAATGCTTTGAAAAGATAAGTAAATATTGTATCATAAGGTGGCAGATGGAGAAACCAGAGCAATGAGGAAATTAGTGGCTTCCTTGTAACTGTAGGGAGAGTCAGAGTTGTTGTGGGGAGCAAGAGAAAGGTCTCTGGAGCCCTCTGAGCGCTTGGGCACAGTCTTCCAAATGCCCAGGTGTGCTGGACAGGAGGAAAACTGGCAGGTTAGGAAGAAGTTTTCCCTAAATCAAGAAACAAATCAGAAACAAGAAATGCATTTTTCAAGCTGGAAAAAGATGTTTAGTGAAAAAAACAGAGAAACATTTTGGGTTCCCAGGATTTTATTACCTTTTCTAGTGTGAGCCAAAGGATTCTATCCAAGTTTCCAGAGATTATTCCTCACAGGAAAAGCAAAGCTTTTATAAAGGACATAGCAATGGCACAGTAAAAACAACAACAATAATGAAAAGATGTCTTTTGTTTAACCACCTGGACAGATCCTGCATGATGCAAATAAGATGTGGAATAACAGGCTCCAAGAGATAGGCCACAGCTACAGGGCTTGTCAGGCCAAAGCAGCAGAGTGAGACAGAGTGAGGTGCAGATGAGGGGTGAGGAAGGGCAATGCTCCCAGGAACATGGATCTGCCTGGGCTCTTTGTGATAAAGCTTCTCCTTGTCATTAGTGCTAGTGACCCTTAGGAGTTGTCTGCTTTCCCAAAAACTTCCTCAAACCACTTACCGATTTCCCAGTGACAACAGACTCTCCAGCCCTCCTTACTACCTCCCCGGGCTGGACTAGTCCCTTTGGAGTTACTGTGGGGGGAGTAACAACTTCAGGAGCAATCACTGGATGTAGAGGAACCTCCACCCTGCAGAGGATGTGTTCTGTGCCTTTGAGCATGTCTGTCCCATGCAGTAAGGAGTGTGGAGGTCACCCTGCTCATCCCTGGCTATTAATTGCTGCGTGCTGAGGACATCCCCTGACTGCTGCTTTGCTGGTCTTACAGCT
>NW_005054550.1:588491-608171 GCF_000277835.1 Geospiza fortis | reverse complement strand
AGCTGCTCTCTCTCTCCTGGGACAGGCAGCTCCTGTGCTGTGTGTCCCCTCTCCTGCCTGTGGTACTGCTGTGGGCAAGACAGACCTTCCAGGAGAGATTTTAGCTGGGGAGGTCAGATTATGTGGCTCAGGACTTTACCTGCAAGACAGAAATTAAGCTTTCATCAAAATACTCAGCTCTTACGCCTCCTGGACTGAGAGCAGGGCTCAGCCATGCAGCCAGAGGTAACACTGTACAGACCTGTAGGAACAGTCCTGTGTTTTCTGTGTTCATTCAGCTTTCAGGGATTTAGGGAAAAATGTATGTCCTGTCATATGAAATGCAGTAACTAATAAATAATGATCTGCATTTCTGCACCATTTAGCAACTGCTCATGACTGCAGTGTTGTAACAGGTCAGTGAGCAGACAGGTGTGGCCCCCATTTCTGCCTGGGGAGATCTGGAGCACAGGACCATGGCTGAAGATCATTTACTTTTCCAGAAGGGGTGGTGCATGGCCTCCTTCCCTGTTATAGTCTCTCCATGGGCAATTCTGCTGCCAGGAAGAGCTGTAATCTCCCCTGGGTTGGGAAATGGCACAACAGGCACGTGTCCCAGTCACACTCACTGGCTCACTCATGCAGTAGGTTTATCTGTGGGTCTGGAGGAGAGCAAGGTAGCAAAGTGCCAGCCCTCTCTGCTGGAAAGTCTGTACCTGTGGCTGCCAGGAAGACTTTGGCCACGGTTACATGACATGCAGTGCTGTTTGGTCAGTCTGAAGCTGACACTCTCCTCTGCTCTGGCTCATCTGGACAGGATCCGACATTCTGGGCAAAAGCGAACGCAGTAGCTGAAGCTGGCACAGAGGGGACTGAGCCGGCTTCAGAAAAAGCATGTGGCTTTCCAAACATCTTGCAGTCCAAAGCAAAACCAGCAGTTCTGACATGCTGTGAGCAATAAACAATGAGCTTTGTCAGCATGTCTAGAGGAAATGATAATTCCCGGAGTGTGAATGATGAAATTTTAACCAAGATGGAGGCTTTGGATAGCATTGTGGTTAGGAAAGCATATGTGCATCAGTGTGGAAGAGCTGACACTAACGCAAAGAGCCCTAACTAAGACATAAAAATCTTCCAGGTCTCTCAACTTACTGCCCAGTGGTATTTTCTCCTGTTCCCTGTGCAAAGCATAAAGCAGTGCTTGTGCTTGAAAGGGAGATTTGCAGTGCTGTAACCAGCACCTGAATCTGCCCCTCAGGCTGCAGGGCCCTGGCTCTTCATCACCCAGAGCTCAGCACTGCCATCAGCCCTCTGAGGCACACAGGGCTTGGTGCAGGGTAATTTACTGTTGTACCTGCATTATGAGATTGGCTGTCCCTCTTTTCTCCTCTTTGAATTAAGAGGCAGCTCCGCTCACTCCAGTGTAATCGAAAACCTAATGAATCAGGGGGAATGTTGTTAAGGTTACAGTGACCTTGACAGAGACCTGCTAGCCCTGTGCTTAAATATTTCGCAAACATGGCCAAAAAGAGTGAAAGAGTATTTTTCCCCTTTGCTTGGAAAATGTTAAAACTGCTCTCTGCAAACCATGCGAAATGTTTCCAGTCACTCCAGCAATGAACAGCATTGACATGCATGTATTAGCAGAAAACAAGAATAACTAGAGTCAGAGAAAATGACGCAATTATTCATAGTAATAATATTAATTTCACAATGTCATCGCTTTAGGGGCCTGTTGCAATAAATAACCTTGAGAGTTATCTCAGTGTGTGTGACAGAGGATGTATATGCAGTTGAGATCAGATTGCACAATAACTTTTTCCTGATGTGCCCTATGAAACATGGAACCTTGATCTCACTCACCAGTCACCCATGCTGGGGTTGTTTTAAGAAAAATGTCATTCAGGACCATTATTCAATGCTGGAGGAAAAGAAAGAAAAAAAGAAAGACTCAGCATACTGCTATGGCTAGTGTTACCCTCAGGCATTTCTGGCATATTTCCTTTGTAAATTCATTTTACATGTGGCCAGGAAGTACAACATCTTGTTGCATCTTGAAAAAAAACTTACCATATTTCTTTCCTTTTGCTCATTTCCAATCTACAGAAGCATCTGGTGGGAGCATGTCAGAATATCTGTCACTAAATGTAAGAAGTTCAGACCCTAGTGCACTTTAATGCCTGAGTCCCGCTTAAAAGAACATGGTCAAATAATATTTTACTCCTCTACTTTTTTAATTGTGACTTTTTTTTCTTTATGCTCTCTTTTGAGTGTTTTTCTACTAAATACTGTTTTCACCACTGTCACTTCTGAGCAATTTGGTTTTGGATGGAGATAAAAATTAACACTGTTGCTTTCCAGGAAAATCCTAAAACCTTAAGTTTCCACCAAAACCTGGCCCATGTATCCAAGTTTTGAGACACCCTTAATAAAAATACTACACAGGGAAACGTGATAAAAGGCCAAACATTCCAGTTTATGTGAGTGGTACTGCAAGGCTTGAGATGATGGCTGGCCACGCTGTGGCATTTGCCAGAGGGGCACAGATTTGTTGGAGAGTATGAAGGCTCATCTTTAGTGTCATAAAAATGGCCTCTCTCCCACCTCTTGTTCCTTTTCATTTCTTCCCTCTCTAGACCAAGACAACATCAGCATCGCCATTCCCACCACTCTCACAATGGCAACCCCCAAAAAATGTCTGCTGATTGTTAGGAGGAAGGTAAAGAGCCATTTGCACAGCACAGAAATTGCTTTCATTGCTCCAAGTTCCAAGCACCATGGTCTTGTGCACTTTCTACTGGCACAGTGCCTGTCCACTCCCTGCCCAAGAGTATGGACCTGGAGCTCTGTGGTGACAGAATTGGATCATTTCTGCCATGCTCTTCTCCCATGACCTGCCTGTTTCTGTCCCCATACCTTACCTCCCATGAGGGTCACTGTCTCCTGGTTAATCTGGGGGCTGAGCTGTGAATAAAACAGATTGCATTTCCCAGTGCTCAAGCTGGTTCCCCTGTCATAAGCCTCATGCTTATAATAGAAGCAGGAAAATTTGAGAAAATGCATCTGATGTAATTAGTGTAACCTTTCTGCCAGGTGGTTAACAGCAGAGAAAAATGTTTGGATTTAATATACCCATGGCCCCTCTTGATAAAGGACTAAATTCCAATCTCCACTTAGAAACCTGAGAAAACTAAACATACCCTCCCCAGGAGCTCTTAAAGAGATGGATTTCCACCGCTCACTTGCATTCCCAGATCTTTATTAGGCAAGAGGGAGCACAGTCATAAAGCCAGGCAAAGCCAGCAGCGGCAATATATATCCAGATAATGAGCAAAAGAACCCACTTTTTCAAATCTCTTGGCAGAGGTCCACCTCCCTTCCCCCTGTCTAGTGAAAAGGTGCCCCAAAGAGAGCTCCATGGCTCCTGCACCTCAGCCAGGGTCAGGAGCAGGGAGCAGGACTACCCAAGGAGCAAAGAAGGACCCCAGCTGCTGGTGCTATGGACAGAAGATCTGTCAGGTACCTGCACAACCACCCAAGGACCTGGTGAGAGCACGCACTGACACAGCTCAGGGTCAATCAGGCCACAGAGTGGCACTGAGTTGCAAGGCCGGAGTTCAGGCAGCAGAGTGCCATCAACTCATGTCCTCCAGTTGTCAACAAACTGGTGATGGAGTGCAGTGCACCCACACTTCTACCTCCTTGTGGAGCCTACAGGCAGAGGTGGAGGAAGAAACACTATTCCAGCCCTTTTTTTGGCCTGTCATGAAAGCAATCCAGGTTAATACTTCTTAAAGTAGTCATGAAGGGATACATATTGATTCAAGGTTACTGGATCTATATTTAGGGAGTACATAAACCTGAACTATATTGATATATATAAAATTGAAGGTGTTCGTTAGAATGTAGAACCAAAGGACAGACCACTTTCCCATGCAGCTGTGATGCTGCTTCCTCCAAGGCACTATCATAAAAGTCAGGTTTTCATTTCAGCATGTCCTAAGCACAGGGGTCTTTAAGGCTTCTGGGCCTCAGACGGCTGGAAAGGAATCACTGTGGTCTCCAGAACTGTTTTATCTTCTCAGTTGTGCTTTACTGAGAGCTTGCATCATGCCAATTTGGAGGTGGGAACCTCACCTCTCCTGTTTGTTGGGTTCTGTAACCTGCTTTGCCCAGAGTTTATAATTTCAGACTGTTTGGAGGCTGCTGCTTCATGCTAACTCTGCTGTGCCCAGGGCAGTATTTACCACGAGAGGGATTTCTGCGTGGGTGCCATCATTTACGACTGCTTATGGATGATGTGAGGTTGAAGTTGTAAATGCTGATCTTCAGTCTGAAAATCCTGGAGGATTTAACGTGTTTAGTCTATGTTAGGAGACTGACAGCTTTCTAATTACAGAGTCTATTACTCTCCCCTTCCACTCTGTTTCACCGAGTCTATTTGGAGTTTACTGACATACCCATGGGCTGGCTACCAATTCAGTGAGGTCTAGGATGGATTCTTCACCATGTTTAGCTAAAGCTAAGTTCAAAGCTAAGCATTACTCTCAGAGCTGGAGCTGTGGAGTTAGAAATTATTGGGAAGGTGTATGTGGAAAGTCCTAAGTATGGGGGATTTGGACATTTTCCAGGTTTTGTATATTTCAACCTTTTGTCTGATTAATTTATACATTACATTCATTCTAAACCTAGAAACATAATCAGAAGTCCTAAAATAATCCCTCTGAGACCCTTTAAACCCACCTTTCCTGGAAGAAAAGGAAGGTGCTTTCTCCTTTCACAAAACCCCTCATTGCAAAAATACATAGCTTTTAATGCAGAGCAAGAAACAGCAGGAGACAGGAGTAAAGGAGACTCACATGGAAAAGATAGAGATAGTCCAAGCAGAAGCAAAGGGGCAACATGAATTGTCCATGGGCATTTATCCAAGAAGATTTGCTCATCTCTGCCTCCATCAAACAGGGATGGTGCCCAGGAGAAGCCGCGTTGACTGGTCAGTGTCCTAATGGAGCAGTGAAGAGCATTATTTGGTGTTTTGATAACATGCCTGTTCTCTTGGCTGGCCCAACACATTGTGTGACATGGACACAGGTAAGAGAATCTGCCTGGGCAGCTTCAGCGAGGAACAGAACTCATTTTCCCACCCATATCCATGTGTTTCATTTTAGTTCTCTTCTTTTCTCTCCTCTTTTTTCCATTCCTTTCCCTCCCCTCCCCTCCTCTTTTTTGTTCCAGAAGGCACCCATCCAAGTGGCCCCACGAGCTGCCTGTGTTGTAGAGCTGTTTTCCTGCAGAGCAGCCATCAGCTGGCAGCAGCTGGTGGGGGAGCTTGGCAGCAGGAGCTGTGGTGACCTCTCTGCTGGGGCTTACACAATGCCATGGGAACTCCTGGAACGGATGGGAATGATGTACACAAAAGATATTCCTGGGGCCATTACACAGCGCTGGAAGAGGCTGGATTGCAGCGGTCCTATTAATGTCTTTCATTCATCTCCAGTGAAGTCAACAGTTGAAAGCAATTTTAAGCACTTGGATCATACAGAATATATAAATACCTGTGTTCTGTCTAGCTGTAACAATTCAATGATAAGTATGACTCCCTGGTGAACGAACAGGATATCACAGGCTTATTTTGTCTTCCAAATGGGTCAGAGTTGAATCTTTTACTGGATTTCCACATTTATTTTCTCTTAACAGATTAGATTTTCACTTGGAGAAGGCATTGTTATAGTTCTCAGGCTCATGATCACAACAGAACACCTCCAGATCTTCTGAAGATAATTAAAACAAAATTTTTATAACCTGCAATTTGGTTCTACATTCTAAAGAACACCTTCATTTATATATACATCAATATAGTTCAGGTTTATGTACTCCCTAAATATAGATCCAGTAACCTTGAATCAATATGTATCCCTTCATGACTACTTTAAGAGGTATTAAATTCATTAACCTTAATAGGCAGTAATGACCTTTCCTGTGGTATCCTTGTTTTGCACCATTATCTGAAATAATGAAGTTACACCCATTGTTTCGGATATATGATTTTCAAAAAGACCATTGGCTTTGTTAGAAATGATAAAAAATGGTCATAATATCTTAAAAGAAGAACCATTTAGCATTTCTTTAAAATGGTGCAGTTAAAGCATTTCTAAAAATTTCAACAGCCATTTACAATTGCTGCAAATTTCACCTGACAGCTGGTTGAAAATTGTGGAAAATGCCAAAGCAAGCTCAGGAATCAGATTGTTTTGGCAAGTGTGCGTATTTCTCTAGGCTTTAAAAAATAAGGCAGTGGGACAAAACAAATTCTGATCTTAGCATTAGACTTTCAGGCAGACTGCAATAGGTGTGCTGTGCTTTCCAGTGTGTTTTGGCACATGCACTCCATGTGCAATGTGCATGTATCTATAGATACACACACACTGCCCAGTTTTCTTCACTTGCATGTTCAGCTGAGCTGTGTTTGGGCTTCAAAGGACATGCATGCAAATACACATTCATGTGCCTGCATGAGATGAATCCAGCTCTGAACATGCACATGCATTAAATGCAGAATTTGTGCTTATATCGTAGCTGCTGCCTTGTAATCCAAGATCTCAAAGTATTTGGAAGTCATTTAAATACCTTGTCCTTTCTTCACACATTTCACTCTGTTCTGTGCTTCTCTCTGTCCACACTAGATAGGGTAACAACTAAGCCTCTCATCACTATTGTAAAGTGGATATATTTATAGGTTTCCCGGTGAAGTGAGCTGATTCCCCCAGGTCCTGGAAGGTTAGCAGTGCCAGGAGCAGTGCCCACATTATCACCCTAAACCATATACTCATCATCAGGGTGGTCATCTCCAACATCTCTTTTTCGCCACACACATCTCTTTTAGATTTTCATATCCTGCTCACCATCCTGAAACAGAAGGAAAGACATCCGAAGCATCCTCAGCTCTGAAAATGTTTTTTTCAGAACCTCCCAGGATTCAGCCTGATTTTGTCAGAGGGAACACAAGCATGGTGATTGTCAGCTGTGTGAATCCCAAGGGAGGACCACAGGATTCCTGTTAGACACTCGATGAGTCAGAGACAAAGCTATCAGCATCCCAGGTCTGCTCTGAACATCACAGAAAGACTAATAAAGTTTTAAATTAAAAAAAGAAATTCTATCAAGGTTAATCTTTCAAAAGCCACAGTCCATCTGGGTGCCTTCTTCCTTGGTATTAATTATGAAGAATGTAATCCATAAACGAAAGAGAGCGAGATGTAAGCTCGCTGCCGTTGTCTTTAATATTTTGCTTGCTAACAGGGCATCTAATCCACCATGAGCAGGAATTCATCAAATCTCAGGGACTGCCTAAAGCACACAATCCCTCTAAATGAGCAGTAATCTCCTCCAAGGAATCTTCTATCTCATGAACTAATAAGTGGTGCTAAAGGCTCATTTGCTCTGGGATCTCCTGGCAGTGGAGGGGATGATACTGTACCTAGCTCCAGGCACAGCAGAGAGCAGAGCCCTGGGACAAATGTGGGCAATGAGGTAGATTCCTGGCACTTTTACCTTTGTGGTAAAGAGCAGTTCTTCCTTGGCAGACAAGTGCTCTGCCAAAATTTGTGAGCGTGGACACTGGACTGAAAAGATCCCACTAGAGGTTTCAAGCAGTGGCATCAATAATAATTTCCATACTTGGCTCTTTTATATAACGCTTCCCTCCCTGCTCCCCATGGGATAAACAGTGGGACTCAAGGCTGACATTTTGCAGATGCTGGGAGCACGGGCAGTTCTGGCAGTGGTGGCAGGAGGAGAAGGAGGCAGCAGGGGGGAGAGGCACAGGCAACTGAAATTCATTACTTGGAGAGGTCGCAAGGGTCAGTGACAGTGGCGCTGAATGGATTTTTCCAGCCGTTTTGAGATGAGATTTGCACTCTGTAATCTGAATGCTTTTATCTATTTCTGAAAATAGACAGGAATTTTTTCCACAGGCTGCTCCAATCTGGCCATGGAGATGCAGGGAAGGATTACAGGGATAAATTCAGGTTTTGTTAAGCAAGCATAGCTTTTCCAAACCAAACATAGACAGCATTCTCACAGCACAAACATGTGCACAAGAGCTCTCTTGTCGGAAGGACACGTTCCCTTGTGCAAGAGATGAAAGTGCAAGGTGCTGTGCATAGCCCTGGAGCCCTTAACTCCTGTTTTGTATTCTGGTTGCCTCTCCAAGCCAGCTGTACAAGAGCCAGTGAGGTCTCTCCAAAGCTGCAGAGAATGATCTAGATTTGTTTCCCCTTCTGAACTGACAAGTACTAGTTTACTCAGTGATTATTTTCTGTTTCACTCACATTTTGCTACAGTTGAGTTTCCTCTCTTGCTTAGTCATGTCCTCTTCTGGCAGCAGTTTCTCTGAAAAGAGAGCTGATTCTAGAAATTAGCTAGGACAGAAACTGTCAAGTGGTGTATTATAGCACTTTCAGGGATGAGGAATTGATAAGAAGCCAGCTTTATTTACTAACTTTTTCTATTCAGATTAGTAAATATGATTCTAGGGCTTGGTTTTAGTGTCACTAAAATGTTTTCATCTAGACTCTAAAGGATGCGCTTAGGTGTGGATATACTGCTGTCATGGGGCAAAATAGTATGGGATAGCAGGACCTGCAGTTGCACAGCATCCACTGTGTTCACAAGGTTTTACCACTTTCCTGGTGTCCCCTCAGTGCCACCAGCCCCATCTACAAGAAGCACACCTGCCCTGACTTGAGTCACACAGTCACCTTCCTGCCCAGCTCCTTCCAAATGCCAGTAATTTTCTCTCACCTGCACTTTAGCACCCCTACTTTAAATACAAAACAGGTGCTACAAAACACAGATGTACCATTTATGGGCGGGAAGAGCTGGGTACTGAGCTGTAACCCTGCCCTCTCAGGTTGCAGGCTGGGAACATGCCATTGACAATGGCCAAATGTTTGTGCAGTGGCAAGTGTTGGGCTAGCAGACCTGGAGCTTTCCTTACTGTCCTGCCAGGAGGTGGCTCTGCCTAGCCATGCCCAGGTGGCCCATAGAGCTGCAAAGTAAACACTCAGGAGCAATAACTCTTGGGAAAAGCGAGGGAAAGGAAAAGGCAATTCCATTAAGCACTGCAGTCATTGATGGTAGTAAAGCCTTTGAGGTGGGGGGTATGGATCTGCATGGAAAACAGTCCACATGGCCAGGGCCACAGCAGAGCAGGCAAGGGCTGGAAAACCATGCCAAGAGCTGAGCTGCTGAAGCATCTTGACAGCTCTGAAAGATGATGGTGAGTGACTGTTCCTTGGAAGCCTCCTGGAGAGCAGGGGAAAGGTCTCTTAGGAGGCAGCCAGATCCACTGAGCTTCAGCTGTTTGACAGAGGTTTAGATCAGCCCTTCTCAATGCAATGCGGCACGTCCATCAAAACAAAAAGCCAAACAAGTTAGCAAGTGCAAAAACCCATTGGCATTCACCCATGCCCTTAACATTCACCAGCAGCCTCTCACCACCCTCCTGTCTGTGCATCCTGCCATTTGCCTGAGCTCAGAGCACAGTTCTATTTCAAGCCAACAGCAAGCACTGCCTGGGGAGGCCAGACACCTTCAGATGCAGCCGTTCAGTGCCACAGAAGATGAGACACCAACCATTTCCCCTTGGCGAGCTGATACTGACAGCAAAATTAGTTGAATCCATAATTTGGAAATTGTTTCTATGATTTACCAATCCAGTCAGAGTACAGCTCTAAAAAACACCTTCTTGGACAAATGAAGATACTAAAAATATACCCTAAGGAAGTGTTCTGAGGAATTTTCCTGTGGGGCAGGATGTTTGTGCAGATGGCAACCTAATTCCAAGATTTAAGATGGTGCTTGGGCTAGCAGACTCTCCACACTTCCTCCTAATGGTCCCACCAGGTGCAATTCCCCACGTACCAGCCTTCTCACAGTGGTGCTAGATGGGCTCTGTGCTGTAAGACCTTCAGCTGGCTCTTCTGCCTCTCTCCCTGCCTCCCCCAGTAAAGAAATAATGGCAGACTCCTGTTCAGCCTTGTCTATTTTGGGATCTCTAGCAGTCCTACTGATAATCACTGTTATAAATGTTTACACTGATAGGAGACTGGCCCATATTGTACAGAGATAATAACAGTACAATTTGATATTCATGAGGTGCTGATGATCTCTAAATATAGAAACAGAGTAATTATTGCTGGCATTACGGGCTGGATTTCAAAAAGCAGATAAATGGAGAAATGGATATGCTATTTATTGCAGCTTCAACAGTAACAACAGGAAGGCTGTCTCCCTTGATTATGCAAGGGCCAGACTGCAGAAGGCAGAGCTCATGGCAGAGGGTGAACAGTTGTGATAGCTACCAATGGAAGGGAAAAAGCACAGCTATAGAAGAGAGATCTGAAATGCGCCCAAGGCCAAGCTCAAACCAATGAACATAACTATGCAAGATGGCAGTGGAAGAGGTTGGGTGTAGCAGGAAAACCCATCGTGACTGGACAAAAACATCACAGACTTTTCAACCAAAACCCCTTGAGGAAAGGCAAAGCCTTTGGCCACCCCAATCAATACCTGTCTGCAGCTGGAGCAGCCTGCCAGGGTGCAGTGAGAGCACGCTGGACCAAGATCCCAACCATTTGCATCCACAGGCAGTGAGCTCTGGCCTGTCTCTGTGGGGGCACTCAGGGCTGAGCAGGGGGAATGGCATCCCTGCATGCTGGTCCTGAAGCAAGTGCAAGCTGCTGCACCTGGCCCAGGGCTACGCCTGGTATCAATAGAGGCTGGGGGATGAAGGCATTGAAGGCACCCCCGTCAAGAAGCACTTCTTGGATGAAAAATTGGACTTCAACCAGCAATGTGCAGTCCCAGCCCTGAAAACCAACTGCATCCTGGGCTGCATCCAAAGCAGCATGGCCAGCATCTCAAGGGGGGTGATCCCATCTTCTCCACTCTGGTGAAACCCCACCTGGAGTGCTGCATCCAGCTCCTGGACCCCAACATAACAAGGACATGGACATGCTGGAATCAGTCCAGAGGAGGCCACAAAGGTGATCAGAGGGTTGGAGCACCTATCCTATGAAGACAGGCTGAGGGAGTTGGGGTTGTTCAGCCTGGAGAAGAGAATGCTCTGGGGAGACCTTCTAACAACTTCCAATACCTAGTTAGGGCTTACAAGAAAGATGGGGACAGGCTTTTTAGCAAGGCCTGTTTCAAAAGAATGCAGAGGAATGGTTTTAAACTAAAAGAGGGTCATTCAGTTTAGATATAAGGAAGAATTTTACAATGAGAGTGGTGAACCATGGTAACAGGTTGTCCAGAGGGATGGTAAGGGCCCCATCCCTGAGAACATTCAAGCACAGGTTGCATGGAGCTCTGAGAAATCTGGCCTAGTTGAAGATACTCCTGTTTATTGCAGGGGGGTTGAAGTGACCTTTAAAGATCTCTTCCAACCCCAAATCTTCTGTGAGTCTATGGATGTGTGCGTTACATCATTCCCTTTTTCTGACTTCCTTTGCGTCATTTTAGGAAAATTTAGATCTTATGAAGAGAAAATAATAGGCACTCAGTGTTTCTGATGAATAGGATGCTGGTTGGCAACAGAGTCCTTCAATACAGGTGCAGACTCTTAGCTTTGGGCATGCAACTTGGTATTGCGGAGGAAATGCCTGGCAGCATCTCTGCCCTGTCAAATGCTGTGTATCTTGGGGTATGTGTTTGGGGCCATGTCCCTCTCCCAGTCTTTAAAGAGGGTTAGGTACCTAATGGTTGGGCAGACCCCCATCTGTCTGGAAGCACGGCCTTTGCAGTTTCCACAGCAGTGGTACCCGCAGTGCTGATCACTGTGCTGGCTGAACTGGAGTATCTGACACTGTTTTGTGCAGCCCTTTCCACCCACCCCTGTGAACAACCTCACCCTTGGCTGGTGTTTCCACAATAGGCAAAGCCAGATTTGCTTCAACTTTGCCCTTTACCATCACAGTGCTGAACAAAGTGCTCACCAGTTTCTGTTGCTGTAGAGAAAAACACATGGACTGTAGCCAGCCTGCTTCCCCAGAGAGATCAAAAGAAGTGAAACCTCCAAACAGAACAGGGCAGGAGCTGTAGGTTCACCTGGGGTTTGGTTGTTGGTAATGACTCTTGACAACAATTTACTGAAGTGAGATGAGGAAGGGATAAAAGTTACCCACCAGTAGCAGACTTTGGTCTGAAAGTTAATTGCAAAGAGGATGTTTCTAAGACCAGCAATTCCTGAACCAGTCTCCTTATTAGGTGATTCTGCACTCTCAATTTCTCCAAGGTTTAAGGAACTCATGCTTGCATGCGAATTTCACATAGATCACCCCAGTAGATGAAGAGCTAAAATTATTCACAGGCTCTGCTGCAACTCTTCTGCCCTTCCTATATCTTCTCTGTGCTTACTATACAACAAAAGGGGAGAGGAGAAAAGAAAAGAGAGAAGAAGGAGGAAAAAAAATCTAAATAATCATGAGTAAAAAAAAAAATGCTGGTAAAACTTCATAGCCTGCACACCGTGTTTAATATGTTCCTGTAGGTATACAAATATTGACTAAACCTTAAAATGTAGTATAATTAACTGAAGTGGGTTATTCTGTGTTGGAGCAGAGGGAGTCAAAGTTCCCTCAACTTTTACAGCTCTTTGTCAGACAACACCTCAAAGTTTTTATTTAAGTTTTACAGTTGAGGAAACCAAATTGCTGAGAAGTTACATCATGCAGCCAAGAACTGCAGCAGATCACTGGCTTTATTTCCATGGGAGCTCAGCTGAATTCTCAATCACCAGCACTCCCAGACAAGAAGGGTCCTGGTTAAACTGGGCATGTGTGGGGTTTCAAACTAGTTGCTCCCAGTTGCAGGAGCTACCTGGCTTTGGGAAAACTCTCCTGTGCTGTGCTTGACTCTATGTTAGGATAGTGCAGAGAAATGAGTGGCTGTGTCCAAGGCAGTGTCACAGTGACTCCACAAATGGACCCTGAGCTCTCAGACAAGCTCCAGGCTTCTCTGCACCAAATGAGCTCCCACACAGACAGAGTCACAAGGCATTTTGCTTAAATAACTGGCAGGGGATGTTCTTGTTGTTGAACATGTGTTTCAGTTGGAGAGAATCTGCTCAGCCTGTAGGGAATCTGTGCTGTGGCAAAGGCAGATCAGAACAGCAATTTTTAATTAATAATAATAATAATAATAAAGATATTTCAAGCCTAGTTTTTACTCTGCTTGGGGAGGAGCTCTCTGCCCCTGGGGAGTTTTCAGGATGCTGAGCCATGACAGCAGTTGCTGCTTCCCTACTTGCTGCTCTTAAGCAATATATTGCTCTCCTAGGCAGGTGATGATGGAGGCAGAGCACCATCTTCTCTAACATAATCCAAAGTTCCATTCAGTCAGTGCAGGTTACAAAAGAACCCTCAAACTGGGATGCTGCTTCAGAGCTGGAGGACAGAGCCATTCATCCTGTCACTTGTAGATCCCCAAGGGTCTTGGAGGAGCTCCAGGGGTCCAGCACAAGGCACAGAAAACTGGGTGTGCTGGCAGGAGGATTGGATTAACTATGAAAGCAGTGCTGCTTGGAAATCTGTAGGCCCCACAAATCAAAATTCCCAAGAATGCAGCGCTGAGGTCTGCTGCTGTAAGCTTTGTGAAGTAAAGACAAATCACTGGTCTCTAGGGACAGCACTAAATTTTGTATAAGGAAAAAATGTGACATTCATTTGTAACTTCCAGGTTTTTCCAATTCCCATTTGGTCACATTTCAAGGTTGTGCTTTCCAGTTGCAGCTCTTTACTGTTGAGCTTTTCCCCCCCCACAAAATACGAATTTTGTACTGATGAGGTCAACGATTGGAATCTTCTATTCAAGAAGATTTTCTTCTCAGTCTCAGATGGCCACAGGCTGAGCCGCTACGCAAGTCTGAAGGTCACCAGCATCCTGTGGCAACAGTCAGTGTTTCTTACCAAAATCATTTCTCTGTGCCTGAGACCTTGTCCACCCCTGAATTAATCTGGTTGTGTGAAACCAAGGGGTAAAATGGAAATGGAATAGGAATGACAGGTCCTCAGAGCTGCTCTGACAGCACTTTATTTGGTGCCATAGTTGGTCTTGCTTTTATAGTTGTGGCTAAAAGGTGGTGCCTTCTGGGGTTGGAATAACTCACTATTTTGTAAACAGCTCCTTTGAAGCACAGAGCAGAGGAGAAGAGAGCCCAGAGAAGAGGGTTAGAGTGGAGAAAAAGTGGGAATCCCAAATCTTCCCTTCTCACATGACTTGTCTTACCCAGATTACAGAGAAGTATGTCAAAAGCACATCGTCACAGGCAGCCACAGGTCAGTCTGCTGAGGATGGGAACAATGAGAGTGGGACAGGGAGGGTGGGAAGTGGAAATAATCATTGTTTTTAGCTCACATCAACATGTCCAAATCAAACCTTCACAGCTATCTTTCCTCATAACTTTTTCCACTTCCACTACCTGCAACTCTTCCTCTGGAATGAGTGGTGGAAACAGTCCTTGTGGGTCGTGAGAAAGGATCAGACCTCTAAACATGTTGTTATTCCTGTTTTCCAGCTCTTGGCACTCACAAAAACAGACTATTAAATAGAGCAGGTAACAGTCAACTGATCCAGCTGTCCCAGCAGGTACAGGGAGTTCTTTGTGAGGAACAAAACTGCTGGAGTAGACATTTTCCCTATTGCATAGTCACTTGTTATGCTTTACAACCAAAGCAATGCAGATGCTGCAAAGAGACATCACCTTACCAGAACACCCTTTCCTGCACCTTCAGAGTTATTGCTGGATACCTTGTCTGCATTGCCCTCTAACAAACAAACTGAGGAGCAAATCAGCATCTCTCATACTTTTAAAAGACAGTCTGGGGTTTGTTTTACCCATGTAATTATACAGGAGATAAGAGAATGGGCTTTGACTTTGATCCAGGTTGCTTGTCGTGAATAACAAAAAATAAACATCAATAACCACGTAACACACATACACCCCTTATCTAGTATGGACAATTCTGTATTTATGATAGCCTTATACCTTAAAAGATAAAAAAAGGTTTCTGCCTTCCTGAAGCCCTCAGAGCTATGGGGTGTGTTAGACACAGACACCAAAGTTCATTTGCTGCTTGTGCACCACCACTTCTCTCAGTGAACTGTCTGGAATTCTCCTCAAGCATTTAGAGCCATCATGGCAGAATTCGTTTCAAAGCACAAAGAGTAAAAACATATGGAACAGCCACACTCACAGGAAGCTATGGGAATAACTTGCTGTGACCTTGCCATTCCCTGTGTGTGCTCCAGAAGGGCTCTGTTCACACGCCTGGTCAAAACAGGGGAACAGGAGAAGGTGAATGGCAGAAAGGAGCCCACATGGTCTGCCCTGGGGGTCTCTCAGGTGGTTCCAGGAGCCAGGACACGGGAGGAAAGTGAGAAGGGAAAATACAGCAGGGAATTATTATAGAAGGGGCTTTTTGCTGTCCCTGAATGAGCAGGGCTTTTGGCTTGTGGGAGGAATTGGGCCCCTTTGTTAGCTTTCTCCACTGCTCCTCATGATTTCATCAGTTGAGCAAGCTCCTTGGTTTCTGCTGGGAGAAGAGCTGCAGGAACTTATGAGGCCAGGCTGGGGAAAGGACTTACGGGTGTCTCTTGGAGTAACATTCCATGGAGGAGTCTTTCAGACATAGAGATGAGAAAGTTTCAAAGCAAATCGATATGCAACATACGAAGTACAGAAGACGTCCAGAAGTTACACTCCATGACAGCCTTGGTCAGTGAGTCTGGAGCAGGATGAGGGCCAGCAGAGGCTACACTGCTGCCAAACACAGCAGCAGAAGTCCAGGACAAGTACATAGAACATCAATCTCACACTCTGGCAACAGCCCCAATCTGACAACGACACAGGGAACAAGTTATACCAGCCTCCAAGAGACAGAACCTGCAGGAAGGATTATAGGCTTCCAAGGAGAAGTGGTACAGTTCATCATGTCTTCAATCCCACATCACTGTGGGGACACTCTGTGCCCCAACTCTGCTACCCACTGAGACACAAAACACCTCCTGGCCTGGTAGCTTTGGCTGTTGTCCAGCAGGGCTAGTGGTGAAAATCAGCCTCTAGGAAATGCATGGCCATCCCACTAGGTTTTGCTACTGAATGCTACCAGTATTCTCAGAGAAGCCAAAGCCATCACAATCTTTGCTGTGTGCATGGGGTCACTGGTTTGCAGTGGTCCCTACTGCAGCAGCATCGGGGCTCCTGGGCCAGCTGGTCCAGGTGAGGTGACCCTGCTCAGACCCCTACGTACAGGTGCTCTAATGCAGTCATTGCTCTGCACTGCCTGAGTAGAAATTCAAAATCTGGCAGCCTTGGGAGATGGAAATCAGAGTCACTCGGTAGTCCTCAGATAACACTACAGATACAACACCTGGGTTAGGCACGTCTGGCAGCCCTGGTGGCAGCGAGGAGAACATAAAGCTGCCTGCAAAACCAGCGGTGGTGCTGCTCACATGCGTGTGCGACTGGGAATGGTCATGCAATAAAGGGAGAGTTTAAAAACATCCAGACATTTTTCCTTTGTTCTCTATTTGTTTCTGCCATGGCACGAGGCAAAGAGCGTTGCTCTGCAGATGGTCAACAATGAAGCTGTGTAACAAAAGAGAAAAGCGGTTGTCCTAAAACATCTGACTGGGATCCATCATGATTAATCAAGGGCCAGAAATAAAAGTGACCCCCACTGCACTGGTAGGGGGAGCTGAGAGCTGATTCCTGAGCATGTCTAATATACCATATCAAAATGCTACCTGAAAATCCCTCACTGGAGTCAGCTGAATTATTCAGGGACCTCAGCCAACTCAAGTATCTTCTGCTTTATGAGCCTTGAGGACCCTAAGGCATGTGCACTCCTGCTATTCGCTGCAGTGGATTCAGACTGGCTCTCTGCTATCTATATTTATCACGATCCCCTCAGGAAGTGTTTTGGCAGGATTTTGTAATGAAAACCCTGCCCAGAGCACTCTTTGGCATGCAGCGAGCAGCCTTAAAATAGTGCAGTGACATACTGCAATAATTACTCATATTAACACTCTTCATTGTGCTGTGTGACGCTTTGTCCCCGTCGCCTGGCTCATCCCAGCACTTGGCACGTGGTGGGACGGCAGGAAGGAGCTGACCTTTCCTAAAAGGCAAAGTTCAGCGCCAGGCCCGTCCCCGAGCCCCTGGAAACCCATCCATCACGTCAGCAGAGAGCTGGCACCAACCCCCCTGCTCGCTTCCAGATCCAAAGTTCACAGGTGTTCAGGCAGGATATTTTGGCTCCTCTCAAGCCCGTCGGTGTTGTTTGAGGAGACTGTTTAAAAAAAAAAAAGGCATAAAAGTCCAACCACATAGGATAACTTTGAGCCTACACCGTAGGAGCAGGCTGCTTGCTCGCCAGTTACATGCTGGCTTCCAATCTAACATTCAGGTTTTTATCCCCTTTGAGTAAATCTTTGTGAACTGTGCTAACAGCCTATCTCATTTCCCCTTAAATAGTAACCAAAAAAAGTAGTTTTCAGTCAGAAGAGAGATGGGGAAGCGGGGACAGCTTTCCTTGGATTTGATAAAACCCTCCAAGTTTCAGTATTCTTGGGAAAAAGTTCACTGTTTAAAAGAATAAAACCCAACAACTACTTTAATTGCTTGAATTGTGCATCTTGAGCATCTGCAGTGTTTTTTCTGCTGATGACAAAATGAGCTTTGGAAAAACATTTGGTTACTCACGCCTATTTGCCTAAACTTGCTGGATTTCAAGAGCTCAATCTAAAACCCATCCAAGCCAGTACAAAGAGTCCCAAATACTTCAGAGTGCTTTGATTAAAACCTCACATCCTCTAGGACTGCTCAGCATTCCCCACGGTCATGGGCCACGTGTTTCAAGATGACACAGTCCTGTGACTTCAGAGGCCACGATCTCAGAACAAATATTGATGCAACTGCTTAATTGTGGCTCCACAAGGAGAGAGAATAGTGCAGTCCTTCCAAAATATCCTGATTCAGAGAAAGCTATGGCACAAAACCTCCCTTTGGTCTTTATTTCCAGTGAGTGCACTGTCACTCTGGGGGAAATTAGCACCTGATAATGTCACTTCATTTGCTGGGACATTAATCAATGAGTGCCTAAAGACACCCCAACTACCCTTTTAATGTATGCCAGCCCTTTTTACTTCCATAGTGTTAGCTCAGAAGGTCCAAGCCCCTCCTGAAGTTTAGCCATGCCTGCTTAAGAAGTTACATCCACACTGATCTTTGCCCCCTTATGTAGGCTCAATGAATTCAAAGACACAGAGAGTTTCAGAGCTTTCACAAACAACAAACTGTGACTGAGGGAACAACAGTAAGTGGAATCAACACACAAGGCTATTTTTTTCATTAAGAAAACTCATTTAGGCCACATGAGCTAGTGAATGCGTTCACAACCACTTCTGTAACTATGATGCCATGGAAAAATGCTATTCCAAAAAAGCATCTGGCTAAATACAACAGACTCCTATTAATTGAGCCTACACTTTTGTCAAACTGCAAGACGTCTTTCAGAATGTAACAAAGAACATTTTTTAAAGCTGCCTTTCTCTGGCTTGTCATCAAATCTACCCTGAAAGCACAGTGAGGCAATGAACTCAGTATCTGACTTTGTAACAGGATAGGTATCTGCCAAACGTATCCTCACAAGCCAACAATGCACTAGTCATATGGATTTTTTTTTCCATGCACCAGCCTTTATTAGAACTTTCTCAATTAATTCTGTGGTCTCCAGGACCTTCTGCCAAGGTCACCATTCATGGCTGAAAGGGCTGCTCACTGACTAATGAACAGTAACTTCTCTGGAGACTTTCTTGTAAGCCATAATCAAACACAATCTTCTGTTAATTGCCTACACATATTTGGTGCATTAACAAGAGGAGCTTTAAATACATACATATACATATATATATTTATATATAACCCAACACAACTGCAGAAGGAAAAGCTAAGATATTAGCACCATACGAGGATCCTGTTGATGACTTTTTTATCAAAGCCAGATCTGATTACTGATGTGGGGAAAATGTTTTATTTGGAATAAAGCCTCTGTTTCAGAAGACCATGTCTCAAATGCAGTGCTGGATGGCTACTCCTGTTCTTGCATAAATTCTTGCCTGTGAGAAGAGGTCAATAATAGGTTCTCCACCTAATTACTGCTCTACATCAAGCTGTCTGCTGAAAATTCTCTCCTAGACATCTGATTTTGAACCAGACTGGCTTGGTTAGTCACAAGCTTTGATGTGCAACTCTCTAGGGCACAGCCTGTCTCACCACACTCAAAAGACTGAGGTCTAAGGAAGCGCTGTCAGGAGCAAGCAAGACCTCACCAAATCAAAATAACCCACTCACATAGCATCAAGTAACATTATTATGTTATTTGAACTTGAGGAAATGCTGATATTTAAAATTGATCAGTTGGCTTGGCAGTTATCAGGTTGGCTTTCAGCCCTATCTCACCGTGGCTGGACAGAAGCTGATTGGTATTGCTGACCAGTCTGTCACTATGCTAAGCTGCAAGTGGCCTCCCCTCCCAAAAACTCTGGATTTGCTTGGCAATCCCGAGGAACTGACCCCTTCTGCTGAGACACAGCACAGAGGAGGAGACAGCACTGAGAACTCCAGGTGTTGGCAGA
>NW_005054550.1:584577-588481 GCF_000277835.1 Geospiza fortis | reverse complement strand
CAGCAGGAAACCAGGAGGCGTGAGGGGGACACGTGTCCTGGTCTCTTAAATGAGAGCACCTGCACAACTCTGAGCTTTCTGCTGCTGCTATCAGTCCTCTGCTCTTAAGGCCACTCATAAAAGAAGAGCATCTGGAGAGAGCATATTTTGGTTTTCAGATGCCTCAGGTGAGGCTACAGGCCACCCTTCTTATACCAAGCAGACAAGACCAGGCATCTTCACATGTCTCAGAACGTTGCTTCTTATCAAGTGTGCAGTGGGGCAACCTCTAATCCCCCAGAGGAGAACCAGAGGGTGCACCAGAGGGTGATGGAGAACTATCAGAGCCTACCAAGGACTTGTACATTTCCCTCCTCTCCTCTTCACTTTTTTCCCCTTTGAGACTTTTTCCCTGGGAGTCCTTTAGACTCCTGGACTGCCCAGAGAGTAATTTCAATGGATGCTACAGTTTTGAAAGAAGGTTAGATCAAGCTCCTGGTGAAGAATAAAAGAGATCCCTAGATCTTGTCTCCTTGCTTATCCTTTATGGTCCTTCTGTAGGGTGAGTTTAACAGGTTTTTCTAGGTATGCCACAATCCATATTACATTATTTTTCCATTGCTAGTTTCAAATTATACTGCTTCTCCCTCTAAGCTCATAAAGTTCTTTTTAAAAGCTCATAAAATTTCACCTGTGTACATTTATGGCTCTCAGGATATGAACTAAACTCAATTGATTTAGCTATATTTACCGCTGCTGAACTTCACACTGCATTTTACCACACTACCTTTTCAGGAGGAATAAGTCACTTCCTCCTCCTTTCCTCTTTCTGAATTTTTCTCATGCAGCCACTGAATCCAGAGGACTAATACAATTTTCCCCTTTTGTTTGTAAGCCACCAATACAATTCTGGTTTAAAATGTAAATAAGTGTATCGACACTGACAGATTAAGCTCTGTAGCTCTCTCCAAGGCCCTAAGTCTGTGGTCATCCATACCACATATTCGTAGAACAGTATGGGTTGGAAGGGACCTTTTAGAGATCATCTAGTCCAGCCCTCCTGCAATGAGCAGGGACATCTTCAACTAGATCAGGTTGCTCAGAGCCTTGTCCAACCTGGCCTTGAATGTTTCCAGGGATCCCCCACCTCTCTGTGCAACCTCTTCCTTGTTTGCTCAAAGTACTTCCTTCCAGAAGGAAAACCAAGCACAGCTGATGGGATTGTTTCACTACATTTCCCATGAGGCAGGGGAATGCAGATGTGGAAGGCCCCAGTTTTGGTACCTCCTTCCACACTGACCTCTTCTGAGTGTTCACACATGACAACCCAGAGCACCACATGATGAAAGCATCAGCCTGTCTGGCTATAGCACCCCACAGACATTTTTTCAGGCTTTGTTGGAGGGGGAAGGAAGAAAAAAATTAACCCACAGAAGATTAATAATGATGTGTCAGAAGAGACCTAAGCCAAGACCTTTGCAGCATGGGACTCAGCCTCCAGCAGTAGTGACACCAGCCACTGCATACCCATGTGGTCTGGGGACACCCTGTGGGGTGCTGCCTCCAGAAACAGACACAGGGAAACCCAATGAGGGAGCTGGAGGCTTCAAAAGCACCCAAAGCACCCAAATCCCTGACAGCACCTTGCAGCACCTCAGCTCCACATCACAGATTCTGCTGAGGTGGGAGGGACTCACAAGGATCGTGGAGTCCAGCCCCTGGCCCCACACAGCACCATCCCCAAAAGTCACTCCATGTGCCTGAGAGCATTGTCCTTCTTGAGCTCTGTCACAACCTGGGGCTGTGACCACTGCCTGGGGGAGCCTGTTCCAGTGCCCAATGCTCAGGTCTTCAGTGGTCCAGCAAACTTAGGGCAGGTCCCTCTTGGTCCTGTCAAGGCTAGACAAAGAGGCCAGCAGAAGACCAGCAGTAACCATGCATCTAATACTGGCAGAAATTAACCCCTGTAAAATAACATGGTAGCCAGGCATAAACTCACAACTGGAGGCAAAGTTTATCTAAAAACATTTGGGTTGCCATGATTCCTTTTCCCATTTTAGACAAGACTGTGAAAACAGTTTTGATCTCTAGCCCTTTATTTCCTTTATGGCCGGAACATTAAGTGAATCAACATTTCAGAACCTCCAAAATATTTTTATTTGCACTCAGTGTTTGCTTATAAAAATGATTGGAGTTTGTCAGAGGGCACAGAAGAGCTGCATTATTTTTCAATGCTTGGGGAAGGAGTGAATTTGCAAGGGGTACAACAGGAACTGGCTCCAGCCTTTGCAACTTTGTGGTTCATTCTCTTTCTGGGTTTCATAGTAAATTGCTGCACAGGACTGGAAGGATGCTCAATTTCTCACAAGCAAAAGGTTCAGCCCTGAAAGCCTTGTCAGTGGTCACCCCTGCACCCCTGGTGCTGACCTCCAGAGAAGGAACACCACCCCACACCCTACATACACTTTGTAGGGTGCACAGCTGCCACAGCAGGAGAGCAATGGCAGTGGCCATCCAGAAGCACCCTACATGTTGGACAAGGGACCAGCAGGCACCTGCTCCTGAGAGGGGGGCAGCAGGTCCTGGTTGCCACTGAAAGCAGAAAGCTGATTTACTTAAGTGTGTTGCACAGAATAAAGTCTGATGGAGGGGAAGAAAAGAATCGCACCAAGATAGAACTTCAGCTTTTTCTTTTCCCAAGAGACAAAAAAGTCCCACACTTGTCCTGTCCAGAGAGATCTTAAACAAGGATTGGGCTGAAATCAAGACTCCAGGTATGAATATACTTGAAGTTTAGGAAAGGACCTCTTCTCTTAAGATGGGCCATCTTAAAAACCTCTCTATAATTGCCAAACTCAAGTCTTAGATTCCAAGAAGAAACAAATTTAAGAATATTACATCCAGATGCAGATTTTCATTTAGTAGGTTTTGACTGTGGGAAATTACTGACACGACACACCAGACCTCAAAACTCACTGCTTTTCTTCAGTACCACATGCCCTGAGACACCTTGGGATGGAGACTCTGACCCAGGAGTGACTCCCAGAGCTGGCTGAGTTTCCCCAGCTGATTGGTACTGCTGACCAGTCTGTCACTAAGCTAAGCTGCAAGTGGCCTCCCCTCCCAAAAACTTTGGATTTGCTTTGCAATCCTGAGGAACTGATACCTTCTCCATCCTGTCTGTGTGCCCCCCAAAGGCAGCAAGGTGCTGCCTGCAGTCCTTGCTGACAGACACGTGCCCTCTCTCGGTGCACCCGCCCGGCTGGAGGGGAACCAGGCTGACGGTGCCTGAGTGGCTTCAGCCTGGGCTGGCCCGTGTCCTCCCAGTCTGGGGACACTGACAGCGCAAATGCAGCTGCCTGCAAGACACTGTGCAGGCAGAGAAGGCAAGAGGCAGACATAGAGTGCTGCAGCAGCATTAGTCTGGTAGAAAGCACCTGGAAATCCCTGGAAAGAGCTTCTTTGGAGAGTTATTCTTCACCCTGTTCTCCCTGTCATGCCAGTATGTCCTTTGCTGCCAGCTGTTTTCAGGCTGGAGACAGGTAAACAAATAACCATGTGCTCTCTGAAGCTTTGGTAAGTAATGTTGCTTACATTAAAAATAAAAAGATTTACAAATTTGTCTCTTTCTCCATTTTTAAAATGGCCCAAATTAAAAATAAATAAATTTTCTCCTTTCGGTGGAAACTTACTTGACACATTTAGGTTAATAAGTCCAATTGATAGATGACTTCTCACTCATGGTGCCATTTCCTAATCACATCCTTGTCTCACATCCACCCTGACTGACGACTGATGAGAGCCTCTAATAGCCACTGCAGCCGCCTTGCCCCTACCCACGGCTGGCACAGCACCAGGTGCTGCAGGCACTGCAGAGGGGGCTCTCACTACTCCCTCTGTGGGGCAGCCACGGCTCAAAACACAC
>NW_005054550.1:574467-584567 GCF_000277835.1 Geospiza fortis | reverse complement strand
CTGCTGAACATTTTCCCCTTCGCAATCACCTTGTTTTCTCAGAGCAGTGGAGGGAAATCTACAGTGATGCTTTGCTAAGAATGGCAGATTCTGAGCAGCACCTCCTGTGGAGTGTGGTCTCCATGGGATGGATGAAGAGCACTCCAGACCCACTGCTGGCCTTGAGCTGGAAACCAGCCCCAAGGCCAGCTGGCTGTGGAGGGTGCAGGGGCAGCTTGTGGGGGGGAGGAAAGTGTGCAGGTTGTCCTCAGTTTCTCTGCCTTGGTTAAGGAGCACCCGTGGGTGAAACGTGGGTGGTGACGGAGCCTTCGCGGCAGGAGTGCCAGAAAGCAACGACCCAACTTGTAGCCACTGCCTTGATGAGCAGCTCAAAGAGCAGCCAAGTTTGTGCCTGGTAAATGCTCTCCCTTGGTGGCTGCTGTGATGGATGATCTCTGAAGGCAGGGTGGGCTCTTGGTGCCTGGAAACTTCTGCAGGTGCTCCGCTTGCTCCACCGCCCTTCCTGTAGGTGCCTGTTAGGGCAACACAGCTCCTTGCCTGCCCAGCCCGCTGCCCTGGGCACAGTTTCACACAGGGTTCCCATCTCATCAGGGCCTTGTTATCCAAGGGAAGAAGCCAGTATCACTGGGAAAAATCTGGGTTTTGTGGGAACTGAGCTCTGCTTTGTTCGAGGCCATCCAGCAGTGCAAAACATGAATGAGAAAGTGCAGGGAGGTGCCACCGTTCCAGGGCAGTGCCAGCTCTGAGCGATGATTTAGTTGCTGAAAGAGCCAAGCAAAGACACAAAACTGGACTGAGCTGCTGGCTCTGGTCATGGGCAGAGAGACACCAGCATTTCCCAGGACAAGACTAGCATGATCTCCTCCAGCTAAGGGGAACTGCATCCCCATGAGGTCTTTTCTCAAGCTCTTTTCAATATGCAGAAACACCCTCACTCAGCAGCTTGAGAGTCAGAGCTGCAGGAGAGCCATCTGAATCCTGCAGGTGTCTGATTCTTGCAGAATTTTTTCTTCTTCCAGTGCTCTTTGCATCAGAGGCTTTTCATTTCAAGCCACTCATTATTCAACCCACCTTGTTAAATCTACTCTAGCATCAGAATGGGAGTTAAGGGGTGCCCACTCCCAGAAGCAATGCTGGGTACTGTACTTCCTAAATATATTTTATTTGATTGCTTTTATGTCATTTCCCCTTCCATGCTTCCTGCTCAGTCCCAAGCAGGGAATTGCAGCACCTGCCCAAGAGCACACTCTGAGAAAGGGGAGGTCCCTCTCTCAGAGGCAGGGCTGTCCTTCTGCAGTCATTCATTCATTCAGATAAGCAATGTTGTGAGAGGTAAACATTTGTTTAACTTTCCCATAAAAGAGCTCGACAGAATAAAGCAGGGACTTTTCTTCAGCCTTACTGACAAAGAGGCCCACCTACAAGAAAATTCAGTGTAGCCAAACTCAAATATGTGCATAAAATTTAAACTCGAATCTGGATTGTGTTTTTTCTGAATGGCTTCTATCTTTTCACTCAGCTGAACCAAGCTCACCAGCCTCAAAACTCAGTTTCCAACTGATGCCTTGGACCCAACTCCCTCAGGAGAGCAGCTCTCTGTGCAGGAGGAGACACAGTGCTGAGCACAAGCATGGGTGGAGACAGAGAATTCTGAAACATGGCTATGCTTCAGTTCCTCTCCTGTACCCAAACATTTGGGCCTCTACCCCTTTCCATTTCAATTTTCCTATACCACTTCCCCTTCTCAAATGAGGACATCAAATACTCGTGGGAGTCCCACTAAAAACCTGTATACCCAAGTCTGGTGCTTGGGGTTGTCTCATTTTGGGTGCCCACAGGGAGGTTTCAAGGGGGCTGAGCTGCCCTGATGCTGGGCCCAATACTAGCCAGGCCATCTAATGTATTTGTGGCTGAGATTATGGAAAACATTTAACTCCTTAAAAAAAAAAAATTATCATAAGCACCCCCTGAAAACTGAGAAAACTGAGACAGGTTATGCCACATATGGTGAAGGTCCAGAATATCCAGTCTGTTTCCTCATGTGAAAACAGAGTAGAAAACAAAGATGCACCCAACAACTTTCTGCAAGAAAATGCTGATTTTTTAAGGCTATTTGGAGTGAAGAACAATATTAAACTCTTACACCTCAGCCCTTTGGAGAAAAAACATTTGCAGAAGTACCTGAATTGTTTATCTCAGTTCAGTTCCCATCTCCTTTTCCCTCACAGTGGAGGGAAAAGTGACATTTTACCCGTCAGACTGCAGAGACCGTGTGACAACGTGACAAACAGCAGAGCTGCAATGTGCTAAGACAGCTATTGCTGAGGAGCTGCAGATGGACCTTTGCCCTCTTTGGTTTGGACAGCATTTACAACACTTCCAGTTCCATCTCCTAGTGAAACCAGTCTACTTCAATCATCCTCCAGCAAGAACCCACAGCACCATAGCTAACAGGCAGCATGGTGCTAAGCTAAAACCAAGCAGAACAGAAAAAGCTCACAAAAAGAAGTACAGAAACTCTCAGTGATAAAACTACAAATCTCCCTACTGCATTTTTCCTGTATCACTCTTTACTGGTAATTCCTAATTATCCTTATCTTTACCATCTAAATGCAAATGCAGCGAGGCACATTTTCCTTCTTTTAGCCCATCCTTCACAAGTCTCTTCTTTTCTTCCAGAGCTGCTGGCTGCAGGCTGGGAAAAGGGGCTGTGGGAGGGAACAATGGCCCACCTTGCTGCTTCCCACTTCTCCAAGGTCATCATCCCGTGCACCAGTGGAGCAGCACCACGCTGCTGCTGTCCTGCTGCTCACATTTGAGAGCTGTTGCCATGGCACCAGGGGACAAGTCGCTTCTTGACTGTGCCCTGCAAATCTCTCCCAGCAGAGCTGGGGCCTGGACCTGCAACCTTGGCTATTTTTAGCCACGTGCTGTATAATGCAGCAGTTGATGACCATCTGCACATCTCCATTAGTCAGCTGTTTCCAGGTGCTCCGTGAAAGGAACAGAGACAGGGGAGGCTGAGATCAAACGCTGAGCAAGGGCAGCTGCTCGCAGTGCCTTTTGGTGGGGAGCCCTGTCTCAGTTTCACTTGAAATCCATCACAATGGCACTTGATCGAAAGGGACCTTTGTTCCCTGCAAGCTGGAGGAACGCAGACCACTCACCCTCCTTCCCCGAGGTGCCCACGCTGCCCAAGACACCCAGGCAGGTTGATGGCTTCTCCCCTACACTCTCCCATCCCATGAGCTGCTCCCCAAGCCCTCCTGGTGCCTGCAGCCCTGGCAGGGGTGGGCCAGGGCAGAAGGTCCTGAGGGCTGATTGATGTCCTCGGACAGGCACTATGAGAGATGTTCCCAGCCTCCCCAGTTTTCCCCCCCTACACGTGCCTCAAGCCAGCAGCAGCCCTGGGGCAATTCATGCTGATCCAGCCAGCAATCAGGTGATAGCATAAACCCCTACAGGTGTCCAAAGCTGCAGGGAAGGTAACACTCCAATGCCACTCCAGATGCCATTAGAATGGAGTCACAAGTAAGTATTTAAGCAGAATCAAAATGCACTGGAGATTTCCAGGAGAGGAGTGCTGTTTGATGAAGGCCAGGCTGCTCTGGAGGGGTCAGACAACTCCTGCCCAGCAGCCCAGCCCCACCTGACATGTGGTACCAGCCTACTGAAGCTTATTAAAAGTATTTCAGAATAGCAGGTTCTTTTTTTCACATAACAATTAAAACAACTTTACAGACTCATAACTATGCAAGGATACACTTGGGTTTTCTTAAGGCTTATTGAGGGCAAAGGGCAAATCTCCCAAATCCTGGCTGCTCCTGTCCAAGCATAATGGGATACATTGACAGCCCACCAGGCAACCTGCATCCTAAATTCACTGGTTTAACCCAAGCTCAAGAACAGATTCTTCAGCAGCAGAGCCAGGGTCTGGGCTGGCAAACCCAGGAAGCTTGGGGGTGCTCTGATTGAGAGGTGCCCTGCAATGCACCAGGAAACCACTGACCAAACTCCAGCAGCAGGCTCCAACCACAGGGGCTGAGCTCTCAGGTCTGAGGTTGTTGCATAGGTATTTTTTCCCTCATCACCCTGAAAAAGTGATCATGCTGACTTTATATCCCCATGTGGCAAGCAACTATCACAGAGAAAAAAACCAAAAAAAAACTGAGGCTGGAGCTGCTGAGGCAGCCTGTTCCCTCCAGTGCCTCCCAGCTGAAGTACAGCAGGGCAGCACATGGACAGATGTGCTCATCCTGTCCCTGCCCTGCTGAGGATGGCCAGCTTGCACAAAAAGCAAAGCAGCAGCTGGGCACGGGGCTTGCAAAATGCAGTGTTGCTGTCCAGGTCCTGGTGCAGGGTCTGACACTGAGACAGGTTTGAGAGGAAGCCTCACAAGTGAGGAGCTGCACGGTCTCTGGGGTGCAGGGGTGCAATTCCACAAAAACCCAAGGAGCTGGGTTGATTCACACCAGCTGCAGAACTGGTGACTGAGAAGCAGGGTTGCCTCACTCCACGTTTTTCTGATTTTGTATAATGTCAGGGGGCAAATCAAGGCCATGTGAAGCTCTGCACTAAATCACCCACTGTGATTTAGGAAATGTGTACAGATGCAGGCGTTTGCAACCACACAGGGACCAGCATCCCCTCTGAATGGAACAAAAACAACACACCACCAAACCTGAGCTGTGACAGATCAACCTGCTGCTAAAATGAGCAAGGATTTGTATCCTGGTGCCCAGACCTTCATGCCACCTGCAATATGCTTTGGTTTGGGTTGGTTTTTTTTTCCCAACCCATTGAGTGCTGTGCTTCCTCCCTGTGCTCAGACCAAACTAGAGGTACCAGAGTTAAACTGCTGAGCAGGGTCACAGCCATGCTGGGAGGTGGGAAGAAAGGAGTGGCTCAGTTTGAGCCAGGCAGGAATATCCAGGTTGGGGCCAGCAAGAACCTTTCACATAAATACCCCATCAGACCTTACCAACAACAGTGGTGGGCTTCTGGGTGCTGCAGAAGGATCACACCCAGAGCAGTGACATCCACCAGTGGGTTTCCCATCTGTGGCAGCTTCCCAGCATGTGACACATGCCAGGGGCACAATGCATGCATTCCCCAGCCCTGATGACCCACAGCTGAGTCAGGGACATGTGGAGGAGCAGCACCATGGCCTGAGGGCCCTGGTGTCCCCCTGCATGCAATATCTCAGCCTGGCCTTCAACACGAACATCCTCAGCCATCTTTCCTGTTTTGCTCCTCAGAAAGGGAGCTGGAGACGGAAAACCTGATAGCAAAGAAAGATCTAGGAGTCAGATTCAGGAAGCTGAAAAAAATTGGACAACAGCCTTCACCCTTGCATACTGGAATTGTTTGTTTATCTTCTTGTTTCCTCTATAAAACATCTCATCCCAGCTGGGTATAAGGAAAGGAACAATAGCCATGTATTTTTAGGATCTATCTGTGAAGAAGCAATGACCAGTTTTTCCATTTTGTCACCCAGACCATTTTGTTTCAGCAAAAGACCCTGCAAAGCAGTGCAAACCATGAGTGTGCAGGGGAGGGGCTGTCATGGCAGCCAGGGATTCCCCCCTGGCCCCAGCATCTGACAGCCCCAGCCCTGCCTGGTGGCATCCCAGGCCATTTGTGCCACCTCCAAAAAGTGAGACAGCACAGGAACCACAAAGTGAGTTATAGCCAGAGACAGTACCAATAACCTGCCAAAGGCTTTGGACACAGGAGCATCTATGACCTGCCTGTGACCAAAAAAAGGGTGGTTTTTTTTTCATTTTCTCTTCCTTAATGCAGCATTCTTGACCGCACAACAGAGATGCTCCCACATCAGAGTGCCACAGCCCATAAGAGGCAAGTGCTTGCTGCCACAAGCAAGCGCCTGCTCATTAAAACACCCAAGTTAACAATGCAAATCCACAGCCTAAATATAGCGTGTGACAGAAAGTCCCAGTCTGAATTCATCAACACAGCACCTCAGGGGACTGTCAGAGGCAGGAGCAGCCCAGCCACAAAGGTATGGGAGAGGAAACCCAGCAGCTTTTGGCCCCGTGGCTCCCCTGGGGCCCAGGGCTTGCATGCAGCACCAGGTAACCTCAGTGCTACCATGAAGTCTCTGGCAAGGCACAAAGAAAGCAAAGATGCCACAAAAGCCAAACCTCCTGCTTCTCCTCCATCACCTCAACCAGTGGCAGCATCAGGGAAGAAATTAGGGGTAGGTTTCAAAAGCCCTGGGTGAGTCAGGAGCACAAGTTCTGCTGCCTGTGAAACATTAAACAGTAGGATGGGACTAATTTTTCCTTCAGAAAGATAGGAAGGAGATTGCTAGGTCACAGATTCTTCTCGACCTAATCTCTTTCACTAAGCCTCTTCTGAAGGAGTATCTCCCAGTAAAGTGCAGAGATAGCCCACAAAGCTTCTTTTTGGCAGCAGTCTCTTTTCTCACGTTCCTGGATGAGGCAGTGTAGGCGCAGGGGGGTGAAGAGATTTGTTTTTACTTGCAGGGAGTATCACAGGAAATTCTGCCTGCTGGTCCTTAATCATAACTCTATCAGCAATCATGCAGGCTCCTCATACAGCTTTCTCCTTAGCTCTAGGGACTCTCCATCCTGTGGTTTTCCCAAGTCTGTCTCACACTCCCTGCTACTTCCTGACGAGGCTTTTATTAAAGGTGTTTTATCTTTTTCATGCTTCAGGGCAGGTCTCGGGTGCTCATTTTGCCCCAGCCCTCTCCTACTTTTCACAGCACTGATTCATAGGAACATCCCGGATTTCACATGAATCATTCCCTTTTCAGCTCATGTTCCCAATGATAATATTTTTGTGGAGTAGTTTTATTCTGTTAGCTCACAAAAAGCTCCATTACTCAAGCCTTTCCCAGATTATCCAGCAGGTTTCTCTAAGGAAGTTTTTTCCACAGTGCTGCCTTATAATAAATCCCTTTCCTCTCTAAAATGCAGGGGTGGAAGGATGCAGAGGAAATGAGTCTACCAGCAAATGGATGGACTTGTGCAGCTGTTTCCCAACAATTTACACTCAGTAATTAGTATTTCTGAGGACATGCATGGATAAGAGAGAAAATAAAGCCTATAAAAATGTGTTTCTTTATGCCTTATACGTATCTGGGTGCAGTGCAGGGGAGAGCCATTGTCTTCACAGTCCTATATGCATATATACACACAGGTGGTGCCTCCCACAGCCCTGCCCAGCCTCCCTGCTGCTCCCTGGCTCACCTGTTCCAGTGTGTGCACGGACAGAATTACACACCTTATCATCTCCCACAGAGGCTTTCTTTCATAGCCCCCAGGCCAGGTGTGGGGGAAACCAAGGAGAATCACATCAGTTTGTACCTCCCAAAATAGGGGCATCCTGCTGCAGCTGTGCAAGGAGCTGGGGAAAAGGGCAGTCACCCTCCACAACTTAAAAGAAACCCCAACCTCCCAAACAAACAAACAAAAGAATATGCAAAATCAAAACCAACACCCATCCCCCCACCCCTCACCCCCCATGCTCAGAAATATTTTACTACTCTTAAATTTTCCATTCTGGATCTTGGCCAGGAAGTAAATATCTTGTTCTGGAAAAACTGAGCGCATTTCTGCACGTGTAGGGGAAGTATTACACTTTCCTCATTTCCAAAGTGCAAATTGTGAAAGAGTCACTCTTACACATCTTTAAACCGATGATGAGTTTAATAGAAAACAAAGAAATACAAAAAGCAAGAGATACTGCTCTGTACACTTCAGTGCCTGGTCAGGTTATGGAGGAGATTATTCTGGGAGGTGTTGAAAAACACCTGAAGGACAACACAGTCATCAGTCACAGCCAGGCTGGCTTCAGGAGGGAAGCCCTTGGCCCTGTGCTCTTCAATATCTTCATAAATGACTTGGATGGAGGACTGGAAGGGATACTGAGCAGGTGATACAAACTGGGAGGAGCTGTTGGTTCCTTCGAAGGCAGGAGAGACCTCAGCAAATCAGAGGGCTGGGCAATCACCAACCACGTGAAGTTCAACATGGGAAAAGTGCTGGATTCTGCACCAGGGATGGTGCAGCCCTGGATGTACAGACTGGGGAATGAGAGGCTGGAGAGCAGTGCCATGGAAAGGGACCTGGGGATCCTGGTCCATGGCGAGTTGAACATGAGCCAACAGTGCCCTGGCAGCCAGGAGGGCCACCCGTGTCCTGGGGACATCAGGGACAGCATCCCCAGCAAGGGAGGGGATTGTCCCACTCTGCTCTGCACTGGGGCAGCCTCACCTCGAGTGCTGGGGCAGCTTTGGGTGCCATGATATAAAAAAGACATTAAATTATTAGAGAGCGTCCAAAGGAGGGCAATGAGGATGATGAAGGGCCTTGAGGGGAGGCGATATGGGATGTGGCTGAGGTCACTTGGTGTGTTCCTCGAGAGGAGACTGAGGGGAAACCTCAGTGCAGTTACAGCTTCCTCAGGAGGGGCAGAGGAGGGGCAGGCACTGATCTCTTCTCTGTGATGGCCAGGGACAGGACCTGGGGGAATGGCCTGAAGCTGTGCCAGGGGAGGTTTGTGTTGGATATTAGGAAAAGGTTTTTCACCCAGAGGGTGGCTGGGCACTGGAACAGGCTCCCCAGGGCAGTGCTCCCAACACCAGCCTGACAGAGTTCAAGAAGCATTTGGACAACAATATCAGGCACATGGTGTGACTCTTGGGCTGTCCTGTGCAGGGCCAGCAGCTGAACTTGATCCTTATGTGTCCTTTCCAGGAGTGAGGAGTCAGGAGTGAGTCCTTAAGGCCTCTTTAGGTACAACATCTTCTCATGGCCTTTAAAGAGCAGCTCTGGAGAGCAATGGGCACTGCTGCCGTGGCTTGCAGGCCACCTCTCCCTGCTGCTGGCTGTAGGGGACAGCTGCCTGTCACCCAGAGGTCCCAGACACACCACAGACCTACCCTTAGCATGAAAGGGCAGAGAAACAAATCCAAGCTCCCAGCACAGCCCTGTAGCAAAAGGGGTGAATGAGCTCCTAGCATGTTGGTGGTGGGGGTACAGAGGGAAAGCAAGGCTTGCTTTTACCCAGCCCATGCTGGGAGGTCTGGGATTTGGAAAAGACACTGAAAAGGTGGGAATAGCCCAGAGAAAGGAAGGAAGAACCTCAAAGGGCACAGGTGATCCTGGGAGATGGTTTAATTACAGCTCATCTGCTTTCATGGAGACACCAAGAGGACTCCAATCCAGCACAGAAATGCAGTAGACTAAACACAAGAAAACCAGTCACTGTGGCTAAAGGGCAGAGCTTGGCACTGATGTTCCTCACTGCCTTTAGCATGTGGGGAAGGGGCACTGAATTTATCTAGGTAGCAGACACTGCAGCTTTGGTGTTCAAGCTCCCTGGATCATTGGCAGCCCAGCTGCGTGGCCAGGCTGTGCTCAGCACACCAGACCCAGCAAAGGGTGTCCTGCAGAGCCAAGCCTGCTCCTCTCCAGCAGCACTGAAGGGGAAGGTGCTCAGAGGCTGGTGAACCAGAACATGTAAAACACAGCAGAGCCTTTGGGGAACACGAAGGGCAAAAAGAAAAAGAAAGCAACCACCAAACCCTAAAAGATAACTTCCCTCCCTCACACAGAAATTCAGACTGCTGAATACCAGATTTTCAGCTTTTCTGGTTTTTACTATGTACTGCCTTGTCATTTTCAGCAGTCAGTGCCTGTAAGGAGAGACATCTCTGCCATGTGCAGGTAGCAGAGAGCCTGTGCCCACCTGCCAGAGGGTCTTCTGCTGGGCACACCTCCACCTTTGTGAACCCTCTCCAGCCCCAGGTCAAACAGAACACATTCCCTGGATCCCTGCAGAAATGAGGGGTTCTGAGCAGCTTGCACAACACACAACAGCATCC
Source organism: Geospiza fortis (assembly GCF_000277835.1). NCBI lineage: Eukaryota > Metazoa > Chordata > Aves > Passeriformes > Thraupidae > Geospiza > Geospiza fortis. The sequence goes on along the minus strand of NW_005054550.1, from coordinate 574,690 downwards.
TCCAGACCCACGACTGGGCCTCCTCCAGTCGAGCCACCCCCTCTCCTAGCTGGGCAATCCCCTTGCAGATCCCTGGGATGAGTAAGGATTTTGCCAGAGGATGAAGCAAAGCCCACTGTGTCCTCCCTGCTTGCCCTCTGCAGGATGCCCCTGTGCTGAGAGCACCTCACAGCACTGAGGAGAGCCCACGTAAAAGGTATCCCATAAAGCATCCTTCCTGCTG
>NW_005054550.1:566493-574455 GCF_000277835.1 Geospiza fortis | reverse complement strand
TGGGAACTCTTGTCTTAAGTAACCTCCCTCCATGTTTGCAGTTGAGACTTCCCAGTGCCTCTTTTATACACTTTTTTTTTCTTTTTCTTCACCCTTTCCAAATACTTGGTTTTATGAGCTTCTTGTTGAGATCATAAAATACTGGGTTGGAGGACTATAAATTCATAAGGAGGTTCTCTTTGAAGGGAGCTTTTTTTCCTTACTATTAAAATGATAATAATAATTAAAGAAAAATATCCCCATCCCTCCCTCTCATGCAAACACCCTCCTGTTTTGCAGCACAACATCTAAATAAGGATCTGGGCCCTTACTCATCATCTTGCCTCTTAGATTTAACCAGAGCAGGGTTTTGCAGCCTGGGAACGACACATAGAGGCGGGCAGCAGCCAGCCCTGATGACAAAATCTTGGGCCCAAGGAAAGCAATTTCTTTTGGAGTTTTGCAGAGATAATAGTTACCTGTTCATGCTGGGTCCAGCTTCTTCCACAGTCCATGGTAGGAAGCATGGGGCAGTCAGCCAGAGCTGAGCATGCCTTCCTTCACCTTTTCATCAGGAAGCCTTAAACACTTCATGGAGAGATCACCACCAGGCTGCTAAGAGATGTTGAAAAGCCCAGCTCTTTTCCCTCCTCACACATGGTGACAACATCATGTGTCCCCCCAGAGACACACCTGTGATTTGACCCAGTGCTACAACTACCCCACATCCATTGCAGGACAGCTCTGCACCTTGCAGGGGCACCACTGGTTTTGCAGGTGGGGAAACTGAGGCTGGGAGACCTGTTCTGCTCCCCTCGGTGCCCTGCTCCAGGCTCAGTCTGCCCTCACTCCCTGGTGGCTTGGTGACAATTGAATCATGTCCTGCCCATGGCAAAGGAAGAGCTGAGGAGGCACAAGTGACTCTCTAAATGAGGAACACTCTGCTGGGATTTGGGGTACATTAGCTAAATCTTGCAGCCTTTATTCAATCAAGCCTTCAGCTGAGAGGCATTCCCAGTGTGCAGCCTTAATTAGGATCAGCCAGGCCAGCTGAGTCAGTGAGGGAGCACAGGGGCCTTTCCCCCATCTCTGGGAAGGGAGAGAGTCCCATCCACTCCTGGGGCTCTGCAAACCTGGACTTGGCTCCAGATTAACCCCAAACTCCACCAACAGCATGGGAGTTGTGGCTGCTTCCATAAGTGGAAGGCTTCCATGGTGGCTGCTGAAGGCTTTGGCTCACACAGGAGAGCAGGGCCTGACTGCCAGCCCCCTGCCCTTGGACATCTTCCTGGCCTCTCCCTGTCCACAGGTTAAAGAAGGGATTTGCAAGAAGCAGGACTGAGGGCAACATTTCTGCAAGGCAGATCCTCTGGTCCCCCATTATCGCTGCTTCTTTTAAAAGCAACAATTGTGCACAGGGAGGAGGAGGAGGAGGAGGAGGAGGAGGTCACATGAAGGATGCCTGAAATTCTTTCCAAACCACAGACATTTCTGACCCATCAGAAATTCCCCCACTTACTCTAGCCTGTGAACTCTGGAAAATGCAATTAAAAGAGAAAAAGCAGAGGCCTGAAACCTCTGATTCAGGCGGGCTCTCTGACATTCATTAATGAGGGCAGCCTTACACGGCGCTGGTTCAATAGGAGCGACTGTCTGCTTCCAGCCCCGGTTCAACAAGAGTTCATCACTTCTCCCTTCCAACAGAAACCCGCTTGAAATTTGTCCTGCCTTCACAGAAGTCAAGGGAGCACCTCTTTTAATGGTTTAATGTGACTGAAATTGGCATTTTCTGGGTTGACAGTGGAGATGAGCAGCCCTGTGTGTACATGTGCTTATACATATCCACTGTAACTTTCCTTGTATAGCATCTTCTTTCTATATCTGGATGCACCACCCAGAGCCTGGCGAGGTGACAGCAGGCAACTGTGGCTCCCACCCCAGCAGGAGCCAGCTTTCCAGGGAGGACACAGCACAAGCTGCCAGTGTCACCAGAGCTGAGGCAGCAACTTCTGGGCACGTTGTCCGCCTCCCCTCCGCCCACGTGCCAGCAAGCAGATCCTGACACCGCCTCTCTGATTTGTTATTTGATATTTGGTTCCTACCCCAGACTCACACAGCTGCAGACGCATGGTCACTCTGAAATGGTTGGTTTTAACTGTGGAGATTATTTCCAGCAATAGCAGTGGAGGAAAGCAGTGGCGGAAGGAAATGGAGAGGGATGAATGGCTCCAGCATGACTGGAGGTAGACCTGGGCTGATGATGGGCCTGGGCAAGAGGAGGTAGAGGAGGATAAATGGCTTTGGTTTGTTTGGAGGTAATCCCAAATTAATAGTTAAAATTTTATAAAATTAAACTAAGCCCTTGTGCTCAAACAGAAGGGCTACACTTGGGAATAGGTGGGTTTTATTGAGAGCAGTCCCCCCATTCCAGGTGGACTGAACTAGCTTCTTTCCCCAGTAAATCTGCCCCCTACATGCTGGCTTCCCATGACATCCCAGGCCTCTCCATGGCACGAGAGGCTCCCACTGCTGCCACACTCCCACAGGTCATGCTGTACAAAGCTCACACTTGATCCCTGAGGTAACTTTATCCCCCTCTGTTTAATACCATTAAGCAAAACTACCTGCGTGGGGCCACCTGAGTAACCAGAGAACTTCCCGTGGCCACCTGCCAGGGTGTCTCCTTGCCAGGGTGTCTCCTTCCAGCCTGGACCCACCACCAGGGTGGGAGGGGGACAGTCTCAGGAACAGGCTGGGCAGGGGGCTGCTCCAGCTGCTGGTGACGTGAGTCCCACCTGCTCCGGCTCTGCAAAGGGCACCGACGATGCACGGGGGTGTGCACCTCTCCCTGAATCCATGGAATGACTCCCTGACCTGCCTGGCACTGGGAGGATGGGAGGGATGACTTTTCCAGCAGTCAGTAGGACTTGATTTTTGTGGGCAGAGTCCACATGGAAGAGCCAGGTGATTCCTGCCCACGTGTCAGCGTGGCCGTGCCTGGCCGTGCCGCCGTGCTCCTCTGCTGCCTCTCACCACGGGCTTGGCAGCTCCTCCCTGAGCAGCCTGAAATGGATCCCTGCAGATGAGAGGCATTTCACTGCTTTCAGTTGGGAATAACAGAGATGAGAAAGCAGAGCATGGTTGGGATGAGGCCCCGTGCCTGAGCCCTGGTACTTGGTTTCCACAACACAGAAATGCCAAAGCCTGACAACTATAATCAACAGCAATATTGCTTCCTTCAAGATTTGGTCCAGTGCAAGGCTAAAGTCTTGTGGGAAGGATTTATTTTTAATTCTCTCACCATACCAAAATTATAGAGCTTTTAAAAACCACCCACCCCCCCAAAAAAAGAGTTTAACATTTCCGTACTTCTTTCTATTTCAAAGCACAGAATTAAAATTCTTATGGGTTTGAAAAATGGAAATTCTCTCAACTTGGAGCCCCCTGGCTGGTTTCTACCCCAGGTTCTCAGAGAAGTTTTTAAAGGGGGATTAAGCAACAACTTCTGTTTTGCAGATGGGGAAACAAATCATATTTTGGATAAGCATCTAAAAGTGAGTCAATCAAAGTTGGTAGGAACATTGGAAAAGCCATCCATGTCTCCTGACTTCTCCACAGGTCAGTGACTAAACAAGCAAAATAGATCTCAAACCAATCATGAGATTTCATGAGAGAATGCAATAAACACAGGTGACACGCCAATTAAAAAGATACTGAGTTGTACCCACCGCAATGTGTAGTTAAAGCAATTAATTCCTTCCATGGAGAAGAAAAAAATGGTTTTGAAGTCTGTGGCTTTGAGGGGCAGATTCCTCCCCATGAGAAAAGGTGGGATGAAGGGCTTTTGCTCTGCCTGGTGGGATGGTCTGGGGAGCAGGAGATGCCAGTAGTGCTACCCAAAGTTGCCTGGAGGAGGCTGAGTGGGCTAAAACACTGTCAAAAGTAGGGCTGAAGTTGGGGAAACTTTTATTCTTAATTTGCCTGGAAAAGTGTTATATGGAAAAGTGTTGAGTTCACATTCCAGCTGCAGCTTTTTAGCTGCAAGGAGTTATTTTTACTTCCAGCAGAACAGAGAGCACATCACTTGTGGGGATGGGGAATTATAAAAGGAGAGGGGGAAAGCTCATGGTGATTGTTTGGGACACATCCATCTGTAACCAGGGTTTTCAAACTCAGCTTGTGTCTTCCTCACCTCACAGCATTTCACTGTGTAGCTCAGATGTCTTTAAAAAAGGTCCCCTGAATTGCAAGGAATGCTAACGTGTATTTAAAAGTGATTTCTCACAAGCCAGCGGAAAGCTGTTGGGGCAGGACTGGCTGGAAGGAAAGCTAAAGATTCCCATCTATCATCTCCAGGAGCTCAGGTTTTGGTTATTCAGGTCCCTTACATGGAAAGTGACTTTCCAGAAGTATTTCAGTCTTTAAATATTTGGCATTGGGTGGCTGTCCCATAATTCAGGGCAGGTGTAGTTTACTGTGGCTTCACAGGAAGCATCACTCAACACACACATCCCACAAGTTTGTAGTTGGCAAGCTGTTTTTTTTTTTGTAAAAAACAAGGAGCGAGCCCAAACAATTCTACAGCTCACAGTTACATTTTTATTTACACCAGCTTGGCTTTTTTTCTTTAAACACATTTCTGCCTACAGTCATAATTGGATTTACTGGGCCTAGCAGCTCAGTGCCAATCATGTTTCCATGGAGAAAACAGTAGATCCAGCTCATTCTCTCATGTGCTCTTATCTCCAGCTCCCTTGGAGGTGCTGCCTTTGTCACTGCTCAAGAAGCACCCTTGCACTCAGGACAGGAGTCCCAGGGAAACAATAATGAACACAGGAAAATAATCAGGAACATCGAGACACGGGGTGCTCACAGCATCCCAACAGCCTCAGATGTGGGTTTGAGGCATCTCGTCTGCCTGCCCTGCCAGGAGCAGACAGACAGACACCCAGGAAGCAGGGCATCCTACAGAGCCCAGGCATCCCCAGCTGTGCTTGAAGCCCTCCTCAGCACCAGAAGGAACTCTCTGCCATGGAAAATGCAGCCAGGGGTTCAAGGGCTTGAATGAGCTCATGTCAGGGAGTTTATTCTTCTTTCTCCTCAGTCTGGGCACTCTGTCTCTCCCTGCTGTAGGGACTAGTGGAAAATGCTCATTGCAACCTCCACACAAGTAACACATCACTTCAGGCCCTTCTTGGTGTTCACTTTCATGTGCAGCATCAATGAGTGAAGCTGCCCTTCATCTTGGAAGTGGAGCTGCCAGAAAACCACGGCCAGGCCCACTCCCATCTTTCACACCTCATTGCTGATGAAACTGGGCTTTGGGAATCCAGGTGGGACCAGCTGGCATCCTCAGCCTGGTGTGGTCTGCCCTGCCTGAGGAAGGTGCCCTTCTCATGCTCCTCAGTGGAGCTGGCAAAAGCAAGGCAGCCTCCATAGGGCTAAGGGTGGCTCCCAGCTGTGCAGTGGCTGTTGCCAGTGGCCTCCCTCACCTCCCAGCTTCCTCAGGTTACCCTGGCAAAATTGCTTCAGGTACACCAATCCATAATCCATGTCTAGCCTAGGTATCCATTGAGAACTGCTTATACCCCACTACTGCCCATGTTAGGCAGACCCCAAAAGTTCTTATAGGGAAGCTTAAGTGACTGTGGCATGGTGGGATGAAAAGCCACCCTCCTGCCTGTGTGACAGGGAGAGGACACAATCTGCTGGGAGATTTGCCCAAAGCTATGGCACAGCAGTGGTCCCAAAGTTTTGGGCATCCTGCGCCCCACAGCCTCTCCTTCTGCTGGCAGCCACTGCTTCCCAAGCCACCTTTGCTGCCTGGCTGTGCAGCCACTGCTGCCTGTGCCAGGCAAAGGGTGTAATCAATGGTAAGCAGGCTGCATTTTAATTACCCTTTATATAATGCAAACGTGACTGCATTAACAATCCTTGCAAGCCATGGACCGTCTTACACAACCTTTAATTACTCAGGGAGCTCAGCATTTTCCATTGTCATACAATTTGCTTTATCTTCTATTATCTCACCGGGCTGCCAGGCCCTGCAATACAAAGGGAAACACTCTCTGCAATTTCTTCCAAGCCAGGCATCTCAAAGCTGTGTACCTGCTCCAAGACAATCATGTTTCCTCCCCTTTATTTCCTCTGAGCACAAAGCCAGAACATCATCCAAACACGTCCTATGTGCATATGCACAGGGTGGCCTCCCCTCCTAAAAATCCCTACCTTTGTGGTGAGAGGGTTATTCCCACACAACTATCTGTATTAAAACAATAAAAGATAAGGGTAATGAGTGCTTGACACGTTGCATGAGGCCAGACCCAGCAGAGTGCTTAAGAAAGGGAGTAAAGCTCTTAAGCACATTTTCCCATTGACTGGAGCTTACCTTTTATTAAGCACTGGACAGGAGCGTACGGGAGTTCGCAGAAACGGGAATTAGCTTCTGACGTGACATCCTGGATCAACCACATTTTTCCAGTGGCTTCAGCAGCAGTAGGAAAAATATTACTTATCAGCCAGTACCAGAAGCTGTCCTAATTCATGGCAACTGGCATGCTAAAAAGACCTTTGGGGCACAAGAACCAGAGCCCTTACGTCCTCTTGCACTTCATACCACCAATAGCAGTCAGGTGCCTCTCAAGTTTCTTTGTTCTCCAGGCCCCTGAGGGTAAGACTTGCTCCATTTCATTCCCCCATCCCCAGTGCAAGCCACTATGGGAGACTCTGTGTCATCTTTTGCAAGTTGTTTCAACACACCAGAGTTCCCTGGTGTCTGCTGTAAGCTGACAGGTCTGCTGAGATATTGGATATAATAAAACAATAAAGAATATAAAAAATAACACAATAATAAAATAAGGCATCACGTTTTTGCAAAGCATTTAAGTGGGCATCAAAACCCTGATGGATTGTATTTATTTTGCAAATTCAGTGTTGAGAAGAATAAACAGGAAAAAACAATAAATAAATGTTCTTTCCTCACAAGGAGGTTCCTCTCAGTGCTGTCCAACACATTGCTCAGGCTCCTGCTGCTGTGGATGTGGACTGAGATCCATATGGAGACTTCAAGCAAAACTGCCTGGAAGAGTATCCAAATTCTTGGATGCACTGATAAAGGGACTTAACTTGAATTTCTTCCCTTAGAAGTCTCCTGCAACTGCTTTCTCACACATCTACCAGTGCCATTAAAAAAAGGTCCCAGCTACCGGTTTGCACTGGCACCAGATTTAATCAACACATGTTGAAGTGTATCTGCAGAACTGCAACCAGAGTAGAGGCTATAAATTAATAAATATTAAGAGATGAAAAATTCAATATTAAAAGCATTTGTGGATGTTTCTCACCACCCTACCCCCGAAGCTTTCATGTACAATTAGTTCTCCTAAGGTCCCTGTTGGGGATCATTTCATTAAATAATAGCTCAGTGCTGAGTTACAGAGTGGAGTCTATAAAATATTATAAGGCATGTTAAATTATGTGTGAAGCTCAGCTAGGTCAGCTGGGGAATAGGGATTTCTGTTGTCTGGAAGGTCACACATCTGTCTCCAAGCACAGATATGCAGGAGCTACCCCACTGGCTCAGGCTGTCAGTCCTTTTCCTGCTCTACCTGCTCCTTTTCTTTCTTTCAAGGATGCAGAGAAGGAAACTCACTGCACAGCCCTCATGCCTGGCATGAGCAAGAAAGTCCAGATCTGGTGAGCTCTGCCTTTGCCTTGAATTAGCTTTAGGCATGAAAATGGTATCCTGCTACCATTAGCTTTTCCTGATACAGTAATTAATGTGCCTTCCTGCAGAAGGAATACCAATTGAAAGGTAAAGCCATTGCTGGAGAGAGCTGGCCTTCCAAGGAAGTGCTAATTAGTCCTGATTTTGAGAAACCTGGTTAAAGCAAGTGAGCAGGTGTTGCTAGAAATTGGAAATAATCTGTACAAACATGTCCTTTCCTATGTGACAGCAGAGCTAATTACACCTCCTTGGGTCAC
>NW_005054550.1:550044-566448 GCF_000277835.1 Geospiza fortis | reverse complement strand
CCAGAACAAACACTGCAGCACTTGGTGTCAGGGGTGAATTAACTCCTTCTCCCATCGTGGCTGGAGAGGAAGGATGTTGCTATCAGCCCCACTTGTTCCAAGGACAGGGAAAACCTCTCCCATCTCTTTTCAGGCACATGAGGCACTGCGCAGTGCACCCTGCCCTGTGCCTCACTGTCCCATTGCCAGTTTCAGGTCACCTTGCTCAGTGTCAGCGTAGGAAGGGCTTAGGGATGGGTATGTGCTCCATCCCACTGCCGTGCCGTGCGATCAAAGCTCCACAACCTCCTGGGAAAGCGGAATGTTCCCTGGGGAAAGGCGTGATTGACATGCTGAGGAGGGATGGTGCCTGGCAGCAGCAGGAGGAATCACCAAGCCCATTGCTGTTTGTGTGAGATGTGATGTGTGCAAGCTGTCCCAGACACAATGCTCTCGTTGCATTTCGTCTTGGGCTGGGGGGAGGTGTCCATGCCCATCTACAAATCTGGATCTGAGGAGAATGGGAAGCAATCACTCAGCGCAAGCCAGCACAGGAGGGAAGCAGCCAGCTGTGGGCTGATTTCAACAAGAATTTCCTCAGCACCCTCCTCCCAAACCAGAGGTGTCTCTGCGCTGTTTCGCAAGCGTCATGCAATCCTAACTCCTGCTTTGCACCACTTCCATAGGAAGAGATGGGCCAGGCACAGTCTGCACGGACACACAGACACCTGTGAGTCACTGTGGAACCTGGGAGACCCTCACAGCCCCCTGGGCCTTTGTTTGCTTGGGTGCATGGATGTGTTGGCAATGCCTGGGAAGGGAGAACTGTGGCAGGGAAGGAGCACAAACACCACGGCCACATTTGGGAGCAAAGCCCGTTTGTAGGGTGCCTGCTGGGGCAGTGAGATGTGTGCTCTTCTTACAGGCAGAGGATGCTGGCATGCCTAGCACAGGCTCTGCCATGGCCACGGGCCTCCAGCTGCTGGATGAGGATGCACCTGGAGCCCAGGATTCCCTCCTGCCATGAGACACCCTGGCCATCCCACCTGGTAGATCTGGGATAATAAATGAGGATGGATGCAATACTGAGGTTGTGATAAATGAGCTGAGTGCAGACAGACTATATTCCTGACAGCTGGCCTGGGATGTTTCAGCACAAAGGTGAAACACAAGCCCAGGCAGACCTGGTACCTAAGAGGTCCAAGGAATGGGGGGTAATTCTCAATATATTGCAGGATAATGTGAGGTTTGCCTCTGTTGTAGCTGCAGCTGCAGTGCAGGGTGAGCAGGGCAGAGCCCTCAGTAAAACACCACACACATCAGCCAGCTTTACAGAAAGCCCTTTCCTGCCGGAGTACAGCTCTCCAAGGGGGTCGGTTCCTGTACCTTTGCAGCAGCAGCAGCAGCAGCAGCAGCAGCAGCAGCAGCAGCACTGTCCCCAGGCCTGCAGGAGAGGGAGCTGAGCCTGGAGGATGGCAGCACAGCCACGGTGGGAGCAGCAGTGGGATAGCCCCTTTCCAGTGGGAGCAGAAGGGGTGTGAGGGGTGTGCTCCTCAGCAGCACAGCTGCCCCTGCAGTTGCTCCCAGCACTCCTCATCCCAGCAGCTGAGCATGGCCCGGCTGGACACAGGGGAAGGCAGGGACAGACCCCCTTTGTGCAGCTGATTCCAGGCATACTGCCCTACATGTGCATCCTGAAAAGAGGATCTGTTAGAGCTGAGATCACACCGGGGATGAAGTGGCAAAATCATGGTGGGAGCTGGCATTTAAGACACAGGAGTGAATTGCATTCCTATGGAAATGTTTGGGTCCTATTTTCCTCCCCTGCCCACGGTTAACTGCTGCAGAGGTCCAGGAGGAATGTGCATTATTGCTTGCAGAAGAAGATGGCCAGAACTGATCAGGGAGGTGTCCTTCTCCACTCACAGGAGAAGCCACTAAAGTCACTGCTGACTCTTGACTCTGCACCCACTTGGAGCTATATATTTGCTTATCAGAGGGCCTGGCATGGCCCTGAAATGATAAGGTCTGATTACTTGTTCTGTTAAGACACATAAGGCAGAATGATGGTGATGAGATAACCTCCTATTTTACACACTCGCCAGCTCACTCCCACTACTAATTGCCATCCCCCACCTGCACAATCAAATCAGTACACTGTGCTTCCCAATACTCAAGCTTTCACACCCTACATTAAACTCTTCTTGATCGGGCCTAGTCACAAGCCTAGCCATCCTGAGATGCGGAGAAGAGATACAGAAGTAAAGTATTTCCCCTCTGAAGTCTTAGAGCAGGAGCTAATGCTCCACTGCTCCATTGTCTCCCTTTCCCATCAGGGATGTTCCTGTACTCGATTCCACAGAGGTGGGATGCAAGTGTCTTAGCAGAAAGTCTCCCTCTCTCAGCTGGCTTGTGTCCTGGAGAAATGTCCTTCCCTCAGTCTCGGTAGGTCGAGTTAGTTTGATCTTTTCTTGTGGAACACAATTCCTTAGTCCAATGTTTGCCTTTCCCATAACATCACTATAATGCTGACTCATGTCAAAATAAAGGTCAAGTATTATGCAGGAGGCTTAGAAATGTCCTCCCTGGGAGCTGGGAGCTGGCTCCAGTCTGAAGATGGCTGCAGTTCAGGCCTCTTCCAGCCACGATGATGACTTTAAAAATAAATTCTGTTGGTTAAAATAAGAACATACCTAGGATACTCCTTCCAGTTCCTGAGCCACCTAGGTCAAAGCTGCTAAAGCCAGATATGGGATCATTTTGTTTGAGTGAAAGCTAAGTTTTGTCATTCAGATGACACCTGACGAGGGGGTTTCAAGCAAGTACACCCATTTATTTCATAGGGCTTCTAACAAGCTGCCTCCACTGGCAGGTGCTTTAAAGTCCAGCTCAAGGAGTGGTCACCATGTATGACTCACTGCAGCCCCAAAGCCCTGCTTTATCCACAGGGGATGTACCAGCTCTTGCAGTGATGGGGAAATGCTGCTGCCCAGGGTGACGCTCTAAGCATCCTGCCTTTGTAGTGTGGGACAGGCATGGGGAATATAAAAGTGAATTAGCTCAGCTTAAGAGATGATGGGCACAGTATGGGCTCAGCAAAGCTTATGGAAAGTGTGGTTCCATGCAAATCCATGGCTGTAGCTGCTGCTGATGTGTGTGTGCATGATTCTGTGGGAAGCTTCCTGCTTACCAGCTCCTCTGCCCCCTAATCCTGCAGCATCTCCCGCTTGCTGCATGGCTGTGGGATTTGCTGGCCCTCAGAGAAGAGTTGGGGTCCAGACAGGACTGGATTTGGGATTGACAAAGGAGAAGACCAAGGAGTAAATCCATTACCTGTTGTGACTTCAGAGGCAGATAAAATAAAAGCCCACCCCCTCCTTGCTCCAACAAGGAGCCAGCTGAGAATTGTACTTTTCTGCTGCAAACAAAGCCTCTTTCCTCTGCCATGTGATGCTGCTTCAGTTTGCAAAGAAAGGCTACTAATGTGCTCACCCGTTGACAGAGCAGACTTGAAGAATAGTTTATGGCACCTACTGTACTCTCAGCTCAGAGATGTAAAACAATTTTCAGTGTAGCTGCTGTGCAGGGCTTGGCTAGTACAGCCATGTCCAGAAATATCCAGCAAGAATAAAAAAAAAAGAAGCTATTAAAAACACTCACACACAAGCCAGGAAACATCTTATTATAGATCTTGGTTTGAAGAAGGGAAATTAAAAACCCATACCCACACTCAGCATATGCCCAGCTATATTTGTCTGATCCATTTATTATCTTAGGCAATGCAATTTCAGTGTTGCACTACTCCAGCCTTTCACGCTAAAAAAAACAACAGCAGCCCAACGCGCAAGATGCCATCGCTGGTTTACAGCTGTGGCCTATCCTGTTTCTCTGAACATTTGCTGATCTGGCATCGGCACAACACGGAGGGAAGCGGAAGGTGGGGGCTGAGATCTGCCTGGAAGATGTGGATCACAGCAAAGCCAGCTTTTCCCATATTTATGGACATACTCCGTCGGAAGCGCAGCAATTTGTTTGTCCGCTGATCTTTAAAATTGTGGTGGAGAAGGCATCACTTTGACTGGGATCCTTCACTAAAGATGTACCCTGTGCATGCATTTCCCAGGCTGTGGAATTGCAAATCCAAGCTCTGGCAAGGGCAGGCTGTGCATACAGAGTTAAATATGCAATGGAAAACATTACAGCTCGGTTAGTTATTGCTCCCATAGTGCAAGGACTGGAAATCGATGCTGCAAGTGCTTTATGAAGCAGTAGGAAGCTCCTGGCTCTGGAATAAAGCAGTGTGCATGTTCATGAGTTAGAGGGGAAGAAACACAGCCATGCTGTAGGCTGAGGTTCTCCAAAGCCACCTGCAGGTCTAGCCATGCCAAAATCACTGTGAGCCCTCTGCCTCCATGGGAGAGGCGCCACGGGATGCTCCACAGCATTCCAGTGCAACTGTGCAGTACCCATGCCCCTAATGCAGGTTTGTGCCAACTCCTCCTGCACAGAACAGACACCAAAATATCACCAATTCAACATGAGCTCAAGCGCTCTGTTGGCTGAAAGAGCCAAAGTAGTTTGGGCGGCAAATTCTGTGTCCTTGGTGCAGCAAACTTATACTGGGATCTGCAACACTCACTTTTATTAATAGCTGAGATGTCCTGAGCGTTTTTCTTTTTCAATTCTCACGAGTTATTTTCACTATACAGCCTCTCATGATCACCCAGCTTTGGGAGCTGGTTGGACCAACTCGTGGGATAAATCCCCACAGATGGAAAAAGCCCAACTCAACGCACACCCAGAGAAACAAGAGTGTTTCTATAAAAAGTTAGGAACATGTGCGTGGTATTGTGGGTACAAACAAGACTCGACACGTGTCTCTCTGCCTTTCCTCTGCTGAAAAAGGCTTATTTTGGTTCGTGGGGCTTTATGTAAAGGAGATGCTGGTCATGCATCATGTGCCACTTCTGGTGGTACCTGTCCCCTGAGTGGCCCACAAGCACTCAAGGCACTACTCAACAAGGGTAAGGGAGTTACATTTCTAGCTCTCCTATTTGTAAAGCAGTGCTAGGGATCAGATCTGCCTTCGACTTGCTTTTGCATGAAAACCTGCCCTCTTTTAATACTTTGAACATCCTAGGAAAGACTATTGTGCAGGGACAGAAAGTCCTCACAGACACAATGAGTGCCAGATGGGTGGAGAAAAGCCTTTGGGGCAAATGCTTCCCTTAATTCCCACAGCCTGTCTAGGCAGAGATGTCAGGTTGTACAATTACAGCAGTGATGTGAAACACCTACAGCAACATCTTGGTCCTGTAAAAATCAATAGCAAAACCCTCCTGAACCCTGGACTGATGCCAGGCCATGAAACTGTGAACTGTGCAGAAAAAGCCAGAGGTAGGCAAAAGCTACCAGGAGAAAAGGAATCAGTGCTCAGCAGGGGCTTTCAAAGACCTTTAGGGTTTGTTTCCTCCAACAATGAGGTATCAAGGGAGCTTGCAGAATGGATTTAAGCCACTGTGGTGGGACTTGAAGAAATCAGGATCTCCATGCAGGTCCAACACAGACTACTGAGGGGACAGCAAAATGTGCACGGAGGTCCCTGAGGATTTTAACTCCTTAACTCTCTGTGCAGGTAGCACTGCAGAACCACCAAATGCATGACTGCAGACCATTTTCCCGTCCCACGTTCAGGTCCTGTTCTGGATCGCGATCACTCACTGAATGGGAATTCTGGATTTTGTTTTATGCCCCTCCATGTGCCTTTTTATTGTGCCATACTCAGGCTCCGCTCTGAAGACACTTCTATTCATATTCTCAAGGGTTTGTTTGATCTTTGTCTGTATATTAACAGGATGAGCACTAACAGCACAGGAAGACATTCTTCTTGCCTCCAACTCAGGTATTTGGACACAGACTTGCCAGCTGCCAAAGTCTTACTCAGTCCCTGGCTTGGACTTGCTTAAAGCATATAAAATCTTCTGGGGATTTCTCTGTAAAATCCATGTGAGTATATGCAAACTACTTTCCTGCCCTCTAAGGTTTGACACAGCATAACCCAGAGGTACTGAGCTGGCAAACAGACCAAGTCCCAACATATTTCATAATTCCCAGCAGTATGAGTATTAGAGCTACTCTAGAAAAAGGTAGTCAGATTTTTAACTGGGGAAAACCATAGCATTTTCACTCCCTCTATTTTCAGAATAGTCTGAATATCTCTAAATAAAAGAATAAAAAAGTTAGCTGGAGGTAGAATCTGCCAAAGTGAGATATGTCAGGCTGAGGCCAAGGCGAATGGGAAGCACATGATGGTCCCTGCATAAATCACAGCTCAGCCCTGCTCTAGGAGAGATAAGGAGCCCCTGCCAGCACCTCCCAAGCTGCAGTGGATCCTGCCATCACAGCTGAGACACGGGGAAGGGCCCCCCACATTTCAGTGTCAGCACTCAGCCTGTGGGCAAGCAGTACACCTGGTGTGATGTCATCAAGAAAAGTAGTGCAGAAAGCAGATCTGTGTGCTGCCCAAGCTGCCAGACTGTGCTTTCCCTCAACATACCCACCCAGAGACCTTCTCTGCATCCTACATGTGATGTGTGTGCCTCTGCAAGAGTGACAGAGGGACCCGGCCTACAACAGCACCCAAAGCTGATGCTGAAAAGACAAGGGTTGAAAAGACAAGGAGCTGGAAGATATTTTCTTCATGGCCAGTAATATTATGGATATTTTAGCACCCCCCCTCCACATAGCTAAGATAAAAATAACATTTCTATAAATGCACCACTGTATTCTGACATCGCACAAGGCTCCCAATGAAATCACTGCAAGGCATTAGAAAACAACTTACTATTTATCTCAGTACATCAAGCTCATCTCTCATTTTTCCTTGTCCCTTCCCAGTAAGGAAGGATGGCTCTTTTGATAAATTGTGTAACAAATTATGTTTCAGGGCTGTACATCTCCATCACAGCGTATGGATGCAGCGTAAGGCCACCTGTTTACATGAGCTATTCTGGGACACGGTGGACAGCCCTGGCTTTCTCAGAATCCATCAGCAGTCAGTGTTTGTTCCCAAGCATGCACACGTACACCCATCACTGCACGTCTCCCATTGACCCAACGTTCCCATGTATTCCCCCCAAACATTTCCCTTCACACCAGCGGATAACCAGGAGGATGTTCCACTTGAGAAGGTCTGATAGCAAAAGGAAAGAATTCAACTCCTCCCCATGGTGGGCTTCCAGCTTTGATCTCCTGGATAACCACTGCATCTGGTGGCCATCTGTGGTTAAAAATGGCTCCCTAGGAAAAAACGCTCAGCACGGGGAGGTCAGTTATTTTTAACCAAAACCCATTCCACCTTGGTGCCTCAGGAAAACAAGCACATTCAGCAGAACTGGTCCCTCAGAGCCAACGAGTGCTACCACCACGTAATGTTGCTTTTGGCAAACAAACCAGTATCACCTACTTGCCCGGGCTCATCCACTTACAGCATGGCTGCCAAGGGAAAACAGGATGAAGAAAGGATTACACATTACTAATCTCTAACCACGCATGTTCAAAGTGCAAATGGAAAGAATGAGCACCCTTGACACCACACTCCCCTGTTTATCACCGGAATAACTGGAGCCCAGGATGTGACCGGGCAACTTTCCCCTGAGCATGAGTATGCCTCTGTCCTAAGGAGAGGGTCAAAGGGTGATCTGTGACTCCAAACCTCTTCAGCTCCAGAGCCTCCGAGCTGGAATCTCACTTCTGAGAAGTCAGCCACAGCAGTGGCAGGGACACAGTGACACTGAAAAGGGGCCATGTCGGACCTGTGAGACTGTGTCTTGGCGGGCAGTTGGGGTCCACTGTGGCTAGCTATAGACCCTAGCCCACACGGTCTTACACAGACCAGAGCAAAAGATCGGAAGCACTCTTCTCCACGTGGTAACGTTCTCTCTTTATTCCAAGAGACACATGAGATGGACAGACACACAGCAAAAGAGAGCATTCCCCGGTGGCAGGGCAAGGGACTTTTGTACCCAGGGGAGTGGGGAGTGGAGGAAGAGGTCCACAGCCGATGGGATACCAGTGAGGCATGGCAAGGGGAGAGGTAACCCAGGAAGAGACCACCAGGGAGGTACTGGGGTGGGTGAGGGAAAGACCATGTGATGGGGGGAAGAACAAACCATGTGATATAACATCAACTATTCAGCGCAATATAAGGACCACTCAGTGCAAAAACTCTAATCACCCAGTGCAAAATAACAACTAAATAAAGTATTTAGTGCAATACACCAGGACCAACAACTCACACTGCAAGGCAACGGAGAGCAAGGGCTCAGTATCTGGGCTGCCTCCTGTTCAGGAAACCCTAACAAAGCAAAACCAGGAACCCATAGAATGGAAACCCTTCCCACGTCCTTTCTTCATGCTGCCCATTTGCCATGGGCAAATAGGAAAGAAGGGGAAGAACTGCCCCATCTACATTTCTCTGCCCTTCTCAGTGCCCTGCCTCATCCTTGGGACCATGGAGCTGGGAAGTTGCTTTCCATCTGCTGTCCCAGGTCCCGTGCAGGGTAGCTCTGCACATCGCGGTGCCGGGATGCGCGTCCGCGCTGAGTCACGGCCACGCTGTGACTGACAGCCCCTGCTCCAGCAGCCTCCCAGCGGGGGGAGGTTTGTAAGCAAGGATGTTATGTAAGTGGATAGCTATTTTTGTCCAAAGTTTGGGTCTGTACTCTGTGAGACTAAAAATACCCTCACACAAAGATAAAGAACGCGTTTCTGCGCGCCCCTGCTCCCGTCAGCCTCTGCCCGGTGGTGGCATCTTGTCTCATGTGCACTGCAAAGTGCAAAGCTTCTCCTTTGCAACCTGCCTCCTCCTTCTCCTCTGCTTTCATCATCTCCTAAACCAGAGTCCAGCACTCCAGGCTCCACAAGGAGTTCCACCATACTTTTCTTGCTGGTCAGGAGGTGGTCAAAGGCCTGGGAGCAGAAGCCACAATGAATCAGGTGTAGGTCAGACACAAACTAAACCTTTTATTCTGCCCCATGAAACTTTTAAAACTGAATAAATCAGACCTGCCATAATTTTCATGCTTTGAAAAGAATCCCACTGAACTTCTGGGAGATTGTCTATTGCTAGTTGAAGACTTCAGACAGTTAAATGATACTTGCTAATTCTGGTGCTATCCCTAGGCCCAGACATCTGTCCCTGCTGGCAGGTCTAATGAGGACTTTGGTCTGCTCAAGAAACAGTTATTCATCATCAGATCTCTTTGCCCCTTATGTAAATGTTCTGCTTCATGTCAGAAGAAAGGGGAGGAAAAAAAATGTCTATAAATAAGAAGTCAGCAGCTATTTTTGGAAAAGAATTTTCTTCCTGGTGTATGTGTCTGTGTGCGTGTGTAAACAATTGTCTTCTGCATTTTTGTCAGCTTATCTTATCTCTCAAACAAATACCAAAGGGCTTTTTAAAATTTTATTTATTTTTATCTATTTTTTTATGGCCTGGTTGCCTTATCAGTCTCTCTGAAAGATTCCCTCTGGGGTCAGGTTCTCCAAGCACCACCACACGTCCACCTGGTGCCCACTGTGGTACCTGAGCTGCAACTGATGCTCAAGGCAAAGTCTGGCCCTTGGAGCACCCTCGGCAAGGCTTGTAAAGACATCCTCCCCTACAGCCTTCCACCTAAATATTTATACCTGCTCATTGCAGATCTAGCTTCACCCACCACCGTGCTGAGGGGGTGCACCCAGGACTGGGTTTTGGCTGCAGGGAACTGCTCCCTGCACCAGAGCCCCTGCCCATCGGCATCCTCTGCAGCACAACACTGCCAGTGCCTCAGAGAAGGCTCTTTCCACAATGAATAGGTGGGGAGGGACATGGCTTTAATGCTCCCAGAGCAAGCTGGAATAGCCTGCCCTGGGCTTGCAGGAGCAGGCAGGGCTGAAGGGATTTCAAAGGAAATGAGGTGGCTGCCGTTTAGATGGATGGGTATTTTGGAGGAGAACAGGCAGGATATATATAAAGTGAAAGGCAACTTTAGGAGAAGAAACGAGCTGCTAACAGCAATGGAAAAGCTCTCCAGAAGACACAGCAGCCTCTTGTGTGCTGATAAGAGATAGGGTTGAGTGGAACATCACATTCCTGGACCATTCATAGCTCTCCTTCCTACGAAAGCAGCAAGCTCTGGGGGTTGATAACACAGGAATGTCAATGCAGAGCTAAAAAAAAACCAACCCTTGTGTGTGCTGCTTTAAATATTCCCAGGTACTCAGGGCTTGTTCTGAAAGCACCCTATCTGAAGTCTGAGAGAGGGTGATAACTCTGCTCACCAGCTGGGAGGAAGGCAGGCAGAGGCAAGGAGGCTTGAAATGCTGTGCTGGACTTGCTGCATATCAAATCATCTCACCAACAGCAAAGAGAGAACTAGCACAGGACAGAAGGAACAGAATTACTCAAATGATAGGGTTGCCAAAACAATAGCAAACATGTTAGGGGGTTAAAAAAAGTGATTGTCCTTGTCCCCAACCTCTCACTCCCAGCATCAGAGACACAAGCTTGGATAGACCTCAGATCCAGCAAGTGATGCCACTTCCTGCAAGGAATCATGAAATAAATAGTAACTTTTAAACTATTCAGCTGAATTTCCATCCTGTTGCACTCAGAGTTCTGTCCCTGCACTAAGAAGGGCCAGAAATGAAGGGGTTATATGTGGCAGAGGGGACGCTTCGGTCCAACCCAACATCCCAATCAAAGCCAGTACTTGATCAAAACCTGCCAGCTCATCCTTCTTGCAGTGCAAGAGCTCTGTGTTTCCTTGATCCAGTCACCCACAGACTCTTGAAGGTGTTATGGCAGCAGAGAGAATATGTTGAGTACTGTCCACCCAAAAGGCCCTGCCTCCCTTGCTCTCAGAGTTTCACAGACTCCTTCAAAGGCCCAAAAAACCAAAACAGAGAACAGGATTGAAAGTAGTTGGTTTTCCTCCCTTGTCTAGCTTTGTGCTTTGAGCTATCATGGGAAGGTTTTCAGGGTGGGTTCCTGTGTGTCCAGGCTCCCAGCCCAACACATCCATGCCCTGATCTTAAGCGGCAAATGCCCATGCTACAAGTGCAGTCACACAGGGGCCACATGTGCTACATACCTCTGAAAAAAAATCAGGCCAAACAAGTCTCAGTTTTATCAGTTAGAAACTGTGATTCCCAAAACCTCTTCCCCAGATGCCTGAATACAATCCTTTGCCTGAACTCAGCTTTTCTTGCTCAACATCACCGACTACACTGGGAAGCAGAAGAACAACCACAGCTTTTTTGCTCTTGATGGTGGCAGAAGATGTTCCAGAGAGGTCACTGCCACCTGGCTCCTCTGGTTAATCCCTGTTGTCAGAGCCACAGGAGGCTGCCAGCAGGGCTCCTTCAGCACACCATGCAGGAAACTCAGGGCTACTTCCAGCCAGAGCTGGCTCTGGAAACGAGAGCCTGAGCTCACTCTGCTGCAGGCACCAAGCTCTCCATGCACCAGCTTGGTGAGAAAGGAAATATCAGAAATCAAACAAAAAACTCCTCCCCAGTTTCCAGGGCTGCACTGTGAGTGTACATCCACGTGATCTGGCCAAACCCAGAACTGAGGGATCTCAGCTTCTGTGGGGGCTAGGGCCAAAGGCTGGATTCAGCTCACACACTGAAGTCAGGGTGGTTTTGTGGGTGCAAGCTAGACTGGCACTTCAGTCTGGCGGTTTGAGGAGGATGGAAAAACTTAGCTTTGATTTTAAATGGAATGGAAAAAATTAGCTTTGATTTAAAATGGAAAGAGAAACAAAATAAAATGGTGCCCTTCCTTTGCAAATCTCAAGATCTCTAGTAACCCTGCTGCAGTGGGCTGCTTTCTCCTGTTGACAGGGCACTAGAGATGGTTTCCAACAGTTTGCTGGTCTCGTGGAGCATGGGAATTTCCTATCCTGTTGGATATTTGGTTCATCTCTCTTTCCTAGGGTTCCCTCTCCCTCCAAAGATTTTCCACAAGGGTGAAGCCAAAGCTTTAAACTTTGTGAGATATCAAACCAGCTTTTCTGTACTCACTCATCTTACAAGCCCAGTTTGGATCTCTGCTCTCAGTTCTTTTTGGGTAGGGACTTCCTACCCCTGTTTACTCATCTGAAGCAGCTCCAGGCAGATGAGTGTCTCACAGCCACCCACTCAGCCTGACAGAACAAGCAAATTTCAGCCCATTTTCAATGGTGTTTGCTGGATTTCCTCTGCTGCTAGAAGCAAACCAAGTCCCATCTCACCCAAGCAGAATTACTGCAATGTGGAGAAGAAAAACGAGGGAGGCAGAGTGGACTTTCAGGCAGGGGAAAGGTTTCCAGCAAGAAAGAATAGCAATGATGATGTAGTGCAGCACCCAGCCAAACACTGCCTGCTCCCTGTGGCCACCCCAGGACCCACTCTGTGGCTTCAGCCAGAGCCACTCCAACATATCATGATGGTTTCACCACACCATCATCAATCCACACTCTGCCACCAGCTAAGATGGCAGATCTCTCACCACCTCGATTTTGTCCTGTTCATTAATGGCATCACTTGTTTCAGTCCCTGCCTGAAGTCACAGTGGGTTCTTGAGGGGGTGCTGGGGAGGCAGGGGGGGTCTGGCAGGCTGGGCAGGCTCCCCCCAATGCCTTACCACTCATATCACTGCCTTGGTGTCACTAGTGGCACAAATGTGAACTCCACATTTGCCCTAATGCTTTCCCAGGCAGTGCAATCCCTTCTAGGATGGGTTTTGTTGTTCCTGGCTCACACCCCTGCAGGGGCTTGCAGCAGTGCCAGCATATCCACATGGAAGTGTCACATTTCAGCCTGCCAGTGGCACCCACTTCTTGGTGCCAGCAAAAGGACTCTAACAAAAGGCATGCTTGTCACCCATGGCCAGCACTCAGTGTCACCCAAGAGCTGCCCCATCACCAGCTGGGGCCATCCAGGTGCTGACACCACAGCTCCAATGAGCTGGGAAGGCCAAGCCAAGCAGTGACTGAACAATGGTGTCCCACAGAGTGTGGAAACGATGCCTCGAGTAATCCTGGGAGGGAACAACCCCAACCAGTTCTCCTGCCTGACTCTGCAGAGAGGGAGGAGGCTTGAGTTCCCCCCTACACCTTTCTAGGCAGCAACGTCTTTACTTAAGCTGAATACAAGGAGGTCAGTTAGACCACAGAGTGGGATGAGACCACATCTTCACCACACAATTTCATGCAGCAAAGTAGCCTTCAAATACTTTCTCAGACATTTTGTCCCCAGTCCAGAAGGAAAGCAGATGCCAATATCTTCAGATTTCATGATAAACTCCTTTCCCATCTGGCCTCCTCTTCTGAGGCCTTCAGAGAAGGACTGAAATAATTGGATGGTTTTCTGAAGTCTCCTGGTTGCAGCTCTCCTGGTAATGGTAATAGTTCAGTGGCCTCAAGGTGTACAAATACACCTTGAGAAGTTCTCCCAAGTAATTTATTTAGATAATGGTAGTCTTTGTGTTTTCTTCTGTTGCAGCTTCAGATGACATCTGAATTAGCAACTGAGAATTAAGAAGCAGGAAAGAGGATTTCTAGTAACCAGGGTGCCACTTACACTAGGGACGCAGCTGAGCTGGCTGAGTGGCAGGTGAATTACTGCAGAATTCATCTCAGTGTCCCATCTCTGTTCTGTGCTGTGACAGCAACCTTTCAGAAGGTGGAGTCAAGCTTTGACACACAAACTCCATCTCCACTCAAACAACCCTCAAAGGGCAATAAAAAGCTTGATCCAAAAATGTTCTCCATTATCATTAGGAACAAAAGGAAAAACAGTTTTCAAAAAGTGGGGTGTTTTTTAGTTTTTGGTTTAGTTTTGTTGGGTTTTTTTGGGGTGGGATTTGTAACAAGGTACAATACAGAAAAGCAAGGGAATATTTCAGAGCCTCATTTCCTGTTACTCATATTCTGTAAACTGTCTTCAGTACAGAGGGCTGAATATTCCCAAAAGCTAAATGAAAAAATAATTCGTCCATGATTCCATATTTATCCTTTGTATTGTATATCTAAATCCACATTCTCTGCAGACAGACAGACTCCTTCATACCTGCACACAGGTTTGCCTTCACACATCCACACTGCAGCCTATCCAGTTACCATTTAGAGCAACACCTTTTACTTCCAGCTCGGCAGAAAACCCAGCTGCAGAGGCAGGATTTTCTCCAGATGTGCTGACCTGACCAGGACAGGGGTGCAGGGAATTGTTGCAGCCCAAAAGCACCACTGCTGAGCCTCACCCCAAGCTGCAATCAGGGATCCCTAACCAGCCTGGTTCGTGGCCAAAGGCGTCCCCTTTCGCACTTTTCTTTGCAGATATTTCTGGGGATTGTTGCCTACTCAGGTAAAGGTTTCCAATGAATTCTTTTCAGGCCACTCCTTTTTCCTTACTTAATCCCTGGTTTCCTTCCCACTTATTTCAGAGCCCATCCCTGCTGCTGGGCCCGAGTAAAAACCCTCAGGGGGCGCAGAAGCATTAGGACATTTCCCCTTTCCAGCCACTCACGAGCACTCAGAGGCAGAAAACACTGCCAGGCAGAGCCCCATCCCTCTTCCCCCAGCACTCCCAGCCTGGAGAAGGCAGCTGGCTGAGCTGCCACTTCCCTCTCTCCCAGCCCAAGTGACCTTAGTGTGAAGAAATGTTTTCCTGGTATTCAGCCTACATTTCCCCTGCCCAGTTTATCCCATTGTTTCTACTTAACCCTTCCTCAGCAGCCTCATCACCCTGAGAAGCTCTGACTGTATTTGGCTGCCATACACATTTCTGATATGAATTTGGGTAATCATAATCACTAATTCAGGTTAGCAACATATGTGGCACCCCAAAAGACAGGAGTGTGTTCCTATCCCATTCACATGTCCCTTGTTTCAGGAATTGGATTACCCAGTGACTCCTTGTTGGAAATCATCAACAAGAAATGTAACAGCAGTGGATCAGACCTATGGAGTCTTCACTTGCCCACAAGGAACATCCCCTTGGAGCTTTCTGCAGGATTTCCTTCTGCTTGGTTGGTTTGCCCCACACCTGCTCCTTCTCACATGCACTATCCCCCACTGGAGGCGTGCACAAGAAGACACCAGCACAGCTTCTGTGTCAGACACAGCAGGGCCACAGGAGCTGAGAAGGGGACAGTGGAAGCAGAAGGGCTGTGTTTGGAGCTTGCAGTTCCAAGGTGGATCACTGAAAACCCTTCTCCTGGGAATAGAGGTTATTGCAGCTGGTATGGGGCAGTCCCTGTGAAGCCACAGACACAAAAAGCATGGTTGTAACCCTTTAAAGACACAGAATAATCCTTTAAGATGTAGTTTATCAGAAGTGTATTAACAGAGATGTCACTGGGATGTTACAAAGCACCTTCATGCTGCGTGTGACTACTGCAACCTGCAAAATCAGAACTTGCTAATAGCAAATTTCCTGGAAATCAGTTTGAGCTTCCTCATGTTTTCCGTGAATTTCCATTACTCCCTCCAAATACAAAACATTTCCTTAAAAATCCCCACGATGCATGAGGATTAACAGAGGAATGTTACAGAATGTCTTCTGTGGAAAACACTTAAGTACAGGAGCAGAACTTTGTAAGGACCAGAAGTCCCTCTCTGCCTTGTGATCCTTTCTAACCCTTTAGAGCTTGTCACACCCTCCAGAGAGCACTTCAGGTCCACAGCCTTAATGTGATATATTATCTTTACACTGCCAGATCTCCCCAGGTTTCCTTTCCAGTGATTTACTGCCTTTCAGCCATTCAAACTCCAGCCCCAGGAACTTTCTCCTTGGTCCCAACACTTCTCTTTACCACTGAATCAACCACAAGCAGAGCATTTCTCCAGCAAAACACGGTCCAAATTCGGCCTGTGAAAAGTGTTCACCTTTGCACAAACTTGTGGATTAATTAGCAGATTTTCAGGACTTGAGGATGCTCAAAGCATTGTTAAAGGGTTAACACCGAGACTGTTTTCAGACAGTGAAAGGTCTGGCTACAGCTTCCCTTTGTTTCCCTCTTCCTCCTCCCTTTCCACCTTCCCTCCTGCTGCTTCTTTTATGGATAAGTCTTTACTGTGACTCAAAAAAACCCCAAAATTGCCTCTTGAGGGCCTTGTTTTCCCCTGACTGCTTGGGGCTATCAGAGATCCAGTCAGAGGGTGGCTTTTGTAATAAGGAAAGCTTCTTCCAGGCAGAGGAAGACACTGCCAGGGGATTCTATATTCACAGCCTTTCTATTTCTGGCTCTCCCTTTTCACAGGGCTTTGTTTGCTAAACCCTGCTCTCCCCCACGGGACATTAGTGAGCATACTTACCCCAGAAAAAGAACAAGCAGAAAAGCCCCCAACCACTCTGGCACAACCCATCCCAGAGATAAGACGCTTTGCATCTTACCTC
>NW_005054550.1:548739-549978 GCF_000277835.1 Geospiza fortis | reverse complement strand
AAATCTGCCTCTGGAGGTAGGAAGTAAGAAGTAATCCTATTTTCAATGCAGACAGGGGTGGGCTGTGCAGACACCGAGCCCAAAGCAATGCGAGAAAGGTCACTGCAATAATGCGATGCTCAGAAAGCCCCAGGCAGCTCTGGGGAGCTGGCATCAGATGTTAAGGCAAACCTAAGGGCCCCAACTCTCCCTCTGATCGCTGACAGAAGGATTTCAGCCCATGACATCAGCTCAGAGCCTTCCCAACCCCAGAGAGAGAGATCCAGCTGCCGCCTGCACTGATTTTGAGGCAATGCTTAAAGTTCTTGTCAAGGTGCCTAAAACCCATAGGATGGGTAAAGCATTGCAGCCTCTCAAGATCTGCACAGGCAATGCAGGGATATTCCCTCTTCTTCCTGAATCTTTTTCTCAAAAGTTTTCATCAGTCTTCCTGCAAAAGTTCTGTTTAGTCCAGTCTCACCAGTGCAGCACAGTTAACTGCTCTCCCATCCTCAGAGGGCTCCAATGCTCCCTCCTGTAGATTTTCCATCAGTGGTTGTTTTGAACATTTTTTTATGCTGTCTCTTGAAACAAGCCAGTGTTCAACATGGCCTGTCTGACACCTATCCCGAGGTCAAGCCAATTATTTCACTCCTTGCCCTGAGCTGCTGAGGCAGTCACAGCTTGCACCAATCTTTTCGCATTTCCACCACCTCCAGCCGAGCGCAGCCCAACTTGGGAAGTTTACACTTTGTCACTGTTGATGCCTGCAAAGTCACCAAAAGCATATGCCACCTCCCTCGCCCTCTCCTGAACAGCAAATGCTTTTTAAATTTCTCCCTTCCTCAATTTCATACAACTGGTCATTCAGCCAGAAATTCTCCAGTCTTGAAGGCCCACTTCTCCAGGGTCTGACACAGCCACATTTTGATGTGGTATTGATAACAAGTGTGTAATGGTCTGTATCTACATGTGAAGCCACCCTTTTCCCAGGAAGGGACAGTCAGGGAGTTGGCTGTAATCTTGGATGGTTCTCCAGGCTCCCAGCTACCACCACAGGAATGCACTCTCACTCAACTTCTTGCCTTGCCAGTCACTGCTTTTTGATATCCAGCCCATCTCTTCAGCTCTTTTGAGTCGAGCACACACATTTTCTCACCTGGCACCAAGCAGATGAGAAGATTTGTGTGCCCAAGTCACAAGTGCTCACCTGTATCAGCTGGTCTGATTGCAGCCTGGTCATTTCCAACAGGGCAACAA
>NW_005054550.1:547622-548677 GCF_000277835.1 Geospiza fortis | reverse complement strand
AGAGAAAAATCAAGTCCTTTTAATTTGACAGAAACCACTGAGAAGCTCTGCCAGAGCAACAATATCCCCCCAGTGCTGGCCTGGATGAGCACTGTGAACCCAGAGGTGAAGGACTTTCATAGCCCATTACCCAGCCTCCTGAGCCATGCACTTCCCAGCTGCCACACAGAAGCTCAGTCCCTGCTCTCTTTCTCCTTCACTCTCAGCTTGCAAACAGAGTGTGAAAACACATTTCCTCATCTTCAAATGTTTTATTTATTTATTTCCTTCTCAGCATATCTGCCCCCAGCTTATCACCTGGAGGCGCAGGGAAGGAGACACTCAGCACTTCACAAGATGTCATGTTTGACCTTGTGCATGTTAGAAGCTGGAAACATGAATTATCAGTAGCACAGGGGAATGAATAAGGAGTGTTGTAACTTGGAAACTTCAGACACAGCCACAGGAAGATGCAGTGATGTGTTCTTTTATCTCAGCCTAACTCCCAGAGGGTCGCTATTGTACAAATCACTTGCTAAAATCCAGAGACACCTTCAATCTCACACAAGGTATAAATTCAACCCCTTCTCCCCCAGTTAAAATAATGATCAGAGATGGTTATTAGAAATGTCAGAAAATCTTCTTTCTGTCTTGAAACTTTGCAAGCTTGGTGACCCTCCTGACTACCTACACATGCAAGGGAAGCCTGGCAAGTCCTGAGGGCCAAGGCAGAAAATCATAAAATCATTTAGGTTAGAAAGGCCTTTCAAATGATCCAGCCCAACCATTAACCCAGCACTGCCAAGTCCTAAGTGCCACATCTACTTATCTTTCAAATGTCTCCAGGGATGGTGACTGACCCCTTTTCTGGGCAGCGTGTGCAGGGCTTGACAACTCTTTTGGTGAAGAAGTTTGCCCTAATATCCAATCTAAACCTCCTCTGATGCAACCTGAGATCATTTCCTCCTGTCCTATTGCTTGTTACCTGGACCCACTCCAGCACCTCGATGTCTCTCTTGGGGTGAGGGGCCCAAAAACAGATCAGAGAATTTGAGGAGTGGCCTGACATCCTTTCC
>NW_005054550.1:518142-547612 GCF_000277835.1 Geospiza fortis | reverse complement strand
CCCTACCAGCAGCACAGCAGCATCTTCCAGGTGCTTCCACCAATAGATACCAGCACAATTTGCAGATGAAAGCAGCACATTTTCATCATTACTGCACTTTGTGGAGGATGGCAAGGCTGAGGTTAAAGAATAGCAATGGAAATGGGACAGAAGCACAGAAGATGGTCAGGGAAGTAAAGCAAGGTTTTGTCTGCTGTAACCAACTCAGGTCAGGATGCTCCCATTGTCAGTGAAAGCCCCTAGAGCCAGGTCTTCAAAGGGCTGCCTAGAAGCACCCAAGATGCCAGGCTGGGGCTTACCAAAGCTAGTTTCTTCCTCCATGTGAAATTCCCCATTTTTACTTACATTTAGCTGCTCAGGACAAACTCCAGGAAATACCAGCTAAAAATGTGCTAAAACATGTCAACAGCACAAAGGGAGGAACAGCTTTGCCTGTCCCCAGCTCTCTGAACTCTTCTCCCAGCCTGGCAAACCCTGAAGCAATTCAGACACTGATGGAGAGACTCTGTTTGGGCAGAGGCATGATGTGCCATACTGGCAGGTAAGGACATGACTACAACTCCAGAGTCCATTCACACACCCAGAGCCTGGATGTGCATCAGTCTTCAGGAAAACTTTGAGGTTTGATGGGTTTCTGAGCTAGGAAGCCAACCTATATATCCTCAACGAAGGCATCATTGCATCCCTCTTCACCCAGAGGGGAAACTCATCCACACACACTGGAAAACCCCTTCTGCAATTGTCTTTTCTAAACATCTCTACTGAGACTCTTCCCAGCCCAAACACTTTCTAATAAAGTCAACACCAAAGATTTATCTCTGGGCACAACAGGTTTCCTGCCTTTATAGCAGAGGCCAGTGCTGCAGGTACCTCATTTCCAGCATTTATAAATAAAGATATTTATTGCAGGAGAAGGCCTGGGAGATGGCATTGCTGCAAAGAGCTCAGTCTAATAGGCACAGCTCCATGATCCTCATTCCTACAGGAAGCCAGTCAAAGCCTGGGGGACAGCAGGATTTTCCTGGGAAGGCTGTGGCTGTGCTCAACACCACTCAACACCCTGCTCTCCCACCCCAGTCCTGTGCCTGCCCAGCACCACTGACCCACACAGTGCTGTCTGTGCACCACGGAGCAGCAGGTGCCCAGCACAAATGAATCTTCTGACACCCCAAACCCAGCACTGCCACATGACTCCTGGGCTGCAGGAGAGGGAGCAGCAGGTCTCAGTGACTGGAGCCTCATGGAAACGCTGCATGCCCTCTCTCAGGAGCTGGAAACACACCGAGGATGAAGGAGGAGCAGAGGGAGCAAGGGGAGTACTCGGGATGCTTAGGGCAGTTTAAAGCAAGCAGGTGTGAAAGTTTTGCTTTAGTAGAGGTCCTGCAGTCTGGCTGACACATCCAAACTCTCCACCTGGTGTGCATCCCCACTTGGATCAACACCTTTACAGGTATTTCCTGATGGTCT
Organism: Geospiza fortis; assembly: GCF_000277835.1. Classification (NCBI taxonomy): domain Eukaryota; kingdom Metazoa; phylum Chordata; class Aves; order Passeriformes; family Thraupidae; genus Geospiza; species Geospiza fortis. Next base: position 546,145 of record NW_005054550.1, on the reverse strand, counting down.
ATTGATTTCAACAGACGCCCCAGTAAAGGTTCTAGAGAGGGAACAACACCCCAGTAGCAGCTGCAAGTTCATGTGCTAACACCCCACTGGTTGGTGCAAAAGGGAAAAGGAGTTTGGAGAGGGTAAGTTATTAACAGGTCAAGGGGATATTTGCAATCCTGGCAACAAGCAACCTACCTCAGAGCTGGGGTGACAGCAGCAGGCACAGCACAGCCTCCCCTGTGATCTGACCTCAAAACCAGGGTCACCTCCCCAAGGCTCCTGCCACTCTCCTGACATACCTCCATCCTTGTAGGAAACATCACTTGCCAGGCCCAGCTGTGCCAGGGCAAGGCACATCCCAAAATGCCCCTGGCTGCCAGTTCCAGGTAGGGGATGACCTCCTGGTGACATGAGCCAGTCAAAGCACAGGGCCTGGGGGACACAGTGTGGGGCAGAGCAGCTGGGCCAGGCATGGAGGGGAGTGGCAGGCAGCATCCCCTGGGAGCAGCCTCTGCCCAGGAGCAGAGCAAGGACTGAATTTCTGTTCTGGGGCTCTCTGTGCTTCCTGTTTGGTGAAACAGCCTCAAAGGCAGGTCAGTATTTATAAGGCTCCAGTCACATCATCCCATTGTTCCCATGAAGTCAAGAGGCTGCAGGGGAGAGAGCAAGAGAGAGCAAAGCACCTCAGCAGGCTGCCCCAGCCCTGGCAGCAGTGGCACTGGGCAGGGAGGCAGAGCAAACAGCTCAGTGATGTCACTGCTTTCCCACCTCCTGCCACGGAGCAGCACAGAGAGGGCACTCAGATGCTGGGAGCACAGCTTTCCCCTCCCCAGGTGTCTGCTGATAGTGGAAAAGGCAAAAAGGACAGGGGAATATTTTTTCCCCTCTGGCAATCTATAAGGTTGCATCTATAAACACCCTCCAAAGTCTCTGTAGACCCAATGACAGGAGCTTTAAAGGCTTTTGAGTGATGTCAGCTTCTCAGCTGGTCCAAAACCATCCCTCCTCCAGAGACACTCTGTTTTCTGATGCACACAGATCAATGTCATGCCAGTGCCTTCTGTATGGGCAAGGAGAGGAGCCTCCTACAAAGGGAGGGGACACCAGCAGGGCCCCAGGAAGAGGCAGCAAACCCTCCCTACCCAGGCCACACACTGCAGGGGTGATGGACAGCAAAGCAGAACCAGGAGAGAGAAGAAAATGAGAGCCTCACAGAAAGAATTTGGGGTGTAAAGGGGAGTACAAGACAGGAGGGTGAAGCAGATGTGGCAAATGGAAACTAGAAATAGCTCCTGTGCACACCAGAGCCCCCAGCAAGAAGCAGCACAGCATGAATAAAAAGCTATTTTGGGGTTTACCTCAGGATGTTGCTCTTCAGTGTTGCACAGCCCCTCCACTGAACACAGGGAAAGCCATTTTGGGCTTGACAGGAGGAAGGGGCAGAGACAAAAGAGAGGGGCAACAGGAAAAGATCCTGCATCAGTAGCAAGCCATAGCTGAAGACAAAGGCCTTTTGTAGGTGAGACAGCCAGGTTAAGAGACTTCAGCAAATCCCTCTGATTATTTGCTTCACCTGTGCAAGGAGAGACTGCACAAGAATGAATGCAATAAAGAGGATGAACCAAGATGATAAAGTGATGGGGATTGTGCAAGTTCCCACCTAGGTGAAACTCTCTGTTTCGACTCAATCAGCAGTGGCAATTGTTTGGTCATCACCACTTTTTCTTAGATTTTGAAGCCTCCCTGAACCTGTACTTGTAGGACCACATTGACTTGATGCAGGCTGCATCTCAGTCTCTGTTTTTCCATGGATTGGGACACAGCATTTCCCATGAACAGCATGAAAACAGAGTGCAAAAGGCAAATTTTGCAATCTGATTTTGGGCAAAACAGATTTTAGGCAAAATGAGGTACACATGCACAGCCTGGTCTGTGGGAAAGAGCCAGCCTCCAATTCTGACAGTCAGCTTCAGTGGACCCAGAATTTCACCAGCAGCATTTGCTCACCTATCAAGCAATTCATTGAATGAGAACTTCTGCTGCTCTATACTTTTGGCATGGTTTTATATATGATGTTTAAAGAATTTTTTGTTGTTGTTTCCCTTCCCCATTTTATTTCCTCTTTAAATTCCAAGACAACTGCCTGTGTGCAGGGATAGCAGCTGTTTTGTTCCTGGAATCAGCACTCAGTTACTGGCCAGCCAAACACTGGGCTTTCTGAAGGAAATTTGGCTTTCCTGATTTGTTGCTGTTTTCCTTAGGCTGAAGTTCATGTCTGCTAGAGCCAGAACAGACATTTAGGGTTTTGTCTAAGAAAAGAAAGAGTTCACTCCTTGTCAGCAGCAATGTGGGGCCTTTCAGAAACAGAAATATTTTCACTCTTAGGTTTCAGCAAGACATTTTGGCAGCATTATGAACCCAAACCTTTGGCAGAATCGCTCAGGCAGTGAGACAGAGAGAGGGACTTCATGGGAATATGGAGAGCAAAGGGGATCAGAGCTCAGTGCTGCCCTGGGTGTGCAGGAGTCCTTCCCACACAGCCCTCACTGCTGGCACCAGGGTGCTGCAGGAAAGGGCTCAGGCTGCTTCACGTGCATTCCACATGGAACAGTTCATCACATCACAGCGGCTGCACCTCCAGAAATGTCCTGCAGAACTCACACAGAAATCCCCAAACTGTTCTGGAAGTTCAGGGTTTGGATGTTGGACCAAGAGTGAAGCTATGGAGAGTCCATGCACCTCCTCTGTGAGAGCCAGCAGCTCCCTGGGAGCTGGGAGAGGATTGGAGTCACCAGTCTGGGAGGTGTCTTGGGTAACCAGAGGGCTGTTCCAGAGGGCTGGAATTGCCAACGGGCACTGTGCTTGCATTGCCAGGAGCCTGCTGGAACCAGAACACACGATGGGATGGGACAGAGCTCATTTTTTGCCTCCGGGAGACAGGAGGCCCAGTTAAATCCAAACACACTCAAAATAAGGGCTGAAACCTCGGGATGTTGATCCAGTACAAAGTGAAGCTTCTAAAACCATTAAGTTTTGCCATCTCTGACTGTATTTATGTCCAGCCTTGCTCGAGTGACTGCTCTGAGGAAGCAGGGGACAGACTTATGGTGCTACTGAAAGGTCCTGTAAAATCTCACAGCCCCCAACACAAAGCCATTTTCTGAGGGAAAGGTGCATTGTTTAAAAAAGCAAGGAGTCTTTTTGCCTTCTGTTTGGGAACCTATCCCACCTCAGGTCTGTACAACAACCCTCCCTGGAAAGGAAGGGGATGTGCTCTGGTCAAGGCAAGCTCCTCTCCTCCCCTTGCGCTCTGCTCAGCTGCCTTTCTCCTTCCCTTCCCTCTCCACCACGTCCACATGGAGACTTAACTGGTTCTGGAGCCTGCGCTCCTCAGGACTCATCCCATTAGGGGCCCAGCTGCCCTGCAAACACTCCTTGGGCCCCAAGAGCTGGAGAACTGCAGGTCACAGGTGAAAATGGGGAGAGGAGAAGAAAAAGAGCACAGGTAGAGCCTTGACATCTCCTCCTGCCCCAGCTTGGAGCCACCAAAGGCTTTTCCAAGCAAGGACAGCCAAGCACAGGTGATTGTAAATCAGATGTTCGGATAAAAATGGTGACAGGTTTTGTTTTGGCACTGAGTTTTTCCAAAACCAAAAAACCCCACTGAATAAGCATGGCTTTGGTCATGGGTCTTTGCATTAACGTTCTGGTCAGTTTTGATATGACCTGAGCTCTCTTTTCCTTCCATGTCTGAACCTTCAGCTTACTTTGCTTTCTAAAGATTTTCTCTGGGGAAAAAAAAAAAAAAGAAAAAGAAAAAAGACTGGAAATGCTCTTTTTCAGTTTAAAAGGAAGCTGAGACTCCCTAACAATGAGATGACTCCAGCAGCTGGGCTTTTAAGGACACTCTGGAAATTACCAGACTCCTGATAAAATCGTCGGAGCTGGCAAGGCCGTATTTCCCCTGCACAATTACAATTCCTTTGCCTGTGGGTATTGCTGTGTTGAAATGCCTCTCAAGTTCCTGCTATGTCATTGAATTTGCATGCATTTCTTTTCGGTTCTTTCTTTCTCCAGCCCCTGCCAGAGAGCAGACATTCCTGAAAATCAGCTAACCACACTCCCATAACTTTACAGCCCGAAGACCTTGAAGCAAATGAGCCTTGAAGAGTAATTGTGGAATTACGGGCACCAAATGATGCTGAATTATGCAGCGCTTAATGGATGCTGCTTGGTGGTTGGATTTGGGGGAAAACGCTGGATAACAGGAGAAAAAGTCACTTTTCTAATTGATAGAGCAATGCTAGTAAACTCTCACTGTTTCTGATCTCTATTAGCAAAAAAAAAAAAAAATGGTATTAAACAGTTAAACCTGCACAGTGGGAAAGGTCAGGTTTAGGCATCCCCCTGACACATCTGCATTGCTGTAAGAGGTACTGAGAGCAATCACACACCAAATCCAAGCACTTCAGCTAAAAAGCATCAGCCAGGATGTACCAGGTCTTGGAGGCCGGTGTGAGCCAAATTTCCATTCTGGTGGATGCATGGACCTTAACCAAGATGTATCTTCCTAGCAGGATCAATTAAATCCTACTGCCTGTGTGAGATGATTGTCTCTGTTTAGAAAACATCTCAATAGCATCATCACTGACCAAGCCAGGAGGAATGCAGCAGCCACAGAAGTAAGGATAGAAACATGATGGGGACATGTGATGTCTGGTGGGGGAGGTTCATTGCAGGGGGGTTGGACAGATAACCTTTAAAGGTCTTTTCTGACCCAAACCATTCTATGATTATACATTCACTGATAATTGACCATCTCTCTGTCTTCACATGCAGGGTGTTGCTGCACATTCTGTGAATGGCCTTCATTATTAGTAGTATTATTATAGTTATTAATATTATTATCTTTATTTCTATTTTTCACAGGTGGGAATCAAGTGTTAGCATTAATTAAGAAATTAATGTAGAAAATCAGCAGCTTGCTCAACATCACACAGGAAATGGCTGAGGACTGAGGGTTGGGATGCAGGTGTTCCCCTGACCAGACTGTCAGGTTGGAGTGCCTTCCTACCAACAGCTTGGCATTGCAGAGGACCCAAAAACTCGAGGCTGCTGCAATGTTTGGAGGTCCTCTCCCAAAACTGTGATATTTTCCCTGGACAAGAACTTGAAGAAAGGCAAGAAGGGAATGGGGGAAAGTCTGGGAGCTGGTTATCAGAGAGACTGATGGACAAGGCAGTGAGAAGAGCGGGAGCTTTGATGGGCTGACCAAGAAATCCCAAAGGCAGCAGTACCTGAAGGGCCTGGCATTCCCAGCAGGTGGAAATGGGCAGCACGGGGCTCAGGTGTGCCCTGCTGTGGCACCAGGAGAGCCAATTACCCTGTCACTGGCAGAGCAGCGTGCCAGGGGGATGGAGCAAGAGCAGGAGGGAGGGGTAAGGAGGTGACAGTCTAATTAGGGACCGTGTGATAACGCCTGGCTCCCTCCGGCGCTGCAGGCATTTCCTGGCCGCTGCATGCTGCCAGCTTGGCCACCTCAGAGCCTCCTCACAGCTTGGCAATCCCTGGCCACAGCCCCACCGGGCTGATGGAGGCGTCCAAATCCATTGTCCTGCCTGTGTGCCCCTGGGGGATGCAGGAGCAGAGGCTCTGGGTTACCTTTTGGCTTGTCCCTGTCGCTGGGTGTTTGAGCACAGGTGTCTGCTGCTGTTGACACTGAGTGATAAGTGGAGACATTTTTTCCATTGGAAAGAATCTCAAGAATTTCCCTGTTCTCTTTTTATTCTTTTTTTTTCCCCTTTTGCATCATGTAAAGAGCCTGTTACTGGGGAGGGGGTGGGGGAGGCTGGCACAAGGCAGAGGTGAGGTGGCACTTATTTAAAAAATAGATCCCCTCCATTCCATTCTCACAAGCATAGCCACTCTGGCCCCAAGCTTAAAATTCCTGTTTAAGTTAAATATTCCTCCCTTTCTGCACCCTCAGCTGCCTCTAGTAGCTGGCCCTTAATGCTCTAATCCCTGACTTGCAAACTGGTTCCCCAAAACTGCAGCCAGCAGCCGCCTCAGGGGATTCATTATCCCTCGAGCAGTGGGAAGAGCTGTGGCTCCTTCGGTGCAGTCTGTGGTACTGAGGCTGAATCTGCACCTTTGCATGCGGACCCACATTTCAGCCCCTCCATGACCCCTTCCAAAAGAGGAGCAGAACACTCAGAGCTTCATTTAGCAGCTGAGAGAAAAGTGTTTGGATGTCAAATATAAAAACAACGCCTTTCCAAAAGGGAAAAAGGAGACAAGAGCTGGGAGACGGCCCCCCCTCCCCTTGTCCATCTCCTGACACTGACCTGCCACCATAAAACACCCCAGGCTGCCACTGCCAGAAAGCTCCTATTGTATTTGTCATGTTTTTCTGTGTCTCAGCTCTGTTCAGGTCATTTCTTACGCCATTTGAGCCTGTTAGAATTTTTCCCCAGAAGAAACCAGGCCTGCCTTAGTCTGGCCCACCCTGGGGAGCAGCAGGGAGACCCAGTGACCCCACAGACGTGCTCACACTCCCTCCCAGCGCTGTCACCACGGGGAACACCTGGTCTGACAGGCAGCTGAACATCTCCTGGGCACACACCAGAGGCTGAGGTGCTCCCACGCACAGGGGCACATGGCACTGCTGCCCAGCAAAGCTGCCCAGCCCCTTTTGCTTTCCAAGGCACCTCCAGCCCTGCTGCTGGTGCATCGTGCCACAGGGCATCTCTCCCTCTTGGGGCAATAGTGACACTGATAAGCAGGCACCATCCCCAGCCTGGGATGGAAAATATAATAATTGTGCTAAAAAAAGCCCTGGTGCAGTGGAAAGCGAGGCCCAGGGGGACTAAACCAAGCAGCCTGGGACTCCAGCTTGCCTAACACGTTCAGAGAGCCTTGGCCAGCACACAACTGCCTGTTCCTGCAGCAATCAGCTGGCTCTGGTCATCAGCTGCCCCTGCCCTGGGACTGGGGAGGCACAGGGTCCCCACCATGTGCTCTCCTGGGAATCTGGGCTAGCACAAAGTGAACAGGAGTTATTTTAATGGATAATTTTTTTTTTAAACCCACATTTCAGTGCAATGTTCTGCTCCTTGGCTGGGGAAATGTTGGTGGCAGTGAAGCTGGAAGTGTTGGGGTCCTTGCTGCAGAGGATGCCAGCTCCTCTGGAGAGGATACACACCTGGGGTCCAACACTCATAAATTTCCTTTTTTTCCCCCCTCATCCCCAGTCTGCTGTGTGGGGCTGCACATCCCCACCCTCAGGGATACAGTGAGCTTCCCCACCTATACCTCCCATCCCAGGGCAGGGGAACCATGGGGGATAAGAAGGAAAAGGCAAACAAGCCTTGTTTTGAACAAAAGAATAAAGAGGCTGAACCACAGATGAAACATTACCACTTCAAAAGGGTAAAAAAATAGATAACAACATTAGTCACCAGCAGTTAAGGACCTCCAGCCTCCACAGCCTGAGGGGGCTGTGAGGAGCCTTCCATCCTCCTCATCCTCCTCCTGCCCCTGTTCCTGCCTGTTTGTATCATATGGTTTATGACAAAACAACTTATTAAAGGAATTACGCAACTGAGGCCCTAACCCTTTCCACGCTGGATTTTTCCAAAGCCTCCTTCTTATCAGGCAATCATGCTGGAGACACCAGCTACCTGTCACAAGCCCTGTGGTGTGGTTAGCTGTTTTAATGAGGCCTCAGCTCTTTCATTGCTTGCCTGCTTTGTTGGGAAGCTCGTTCACATGAGTGTGAAGGTAATCCAGGGAAAGCACTATCAGTGCACTCGATTTTGGGGGCTGGCACTGCCTCTGGAGTTGAGCTCTGCCCACAGCCTTGGGACCAGCATCCCAGGAGGTCACTCAGTGGAAGGACATCTTTGCACCTCGCAGGGCAGACTGGAGCTGGCTCTGCAGCTCATGGTCCACGTGGACCACAGGAAACTTGTGCCCTGACAGGGCCCAGTGCTGGCTGCCCTGGGATTACCCAAGAAGGCCGCCTGACCACCGAGGAGGAATGTGTGAGCCTGTGCATAGGTACCCTCTGCCTTCTGAGGTGCCTTTGGGTGCCTGAGGGTCCCACCCAGGGCTGGCAGATTTGGTCCAGGAGCCACCAGAGCAGCATCCTCTAGCAGAGGCAGATGTTGCTGTGGCCTTGCTGCACCAGACACAACAGGACGCCAGGACACCAGGACAAACCTCCCCAGGTCACTGTCCCCCACCCAGGGCTCACCACCATCAGGGACCAGCCCTGCCCTGCCCTGTGGAATCAATTTGGACTGTGAGGTCTGGACCAGAGCTCCAAACACCCCTCAGGCTGCCAGCAAGGGGCTGGCACAGGTGCTCAGAGCAAACCTGTTCTGTGTGTTAGAGTCACTCCCAAGAGCCCCAGCACCTTGGCAGGTTCAGACACAGGGTGAAGGGCACATTGCATGTGAGTGTGGGCTCAGGTAAAAACCCAGCTCCCACGTTTGCAAGAAAATCACTACCCGCTATTTCAGTCCGCCGGTTTCACACTGGGCTGCAATTTTGTGTGAAAGAAACAAAATCACCTGCAAAAATCCCACCCCTCTAACTGCAGCCCACTGGGTCATCTCAGCCAGCCTCAAATCCTCGGGTAAACAGCTCTCGTAATGACAGACACCAGGCCGCTGGAAGCCTCTGCTCACATTTGTAATATGTAACGCAGCCCATGAAAAGTGTATCTCTGTGTAATTAGGAGCGCTCAGCGCGGTGACTCAGACATTCCAGAGCACTTTCTTCTCGTCGTTAGTGTGCGAAATCTAACTGCACTCATTTTTTCCAGTGACTTTGGACTTTAAAAACAGCAATTAGCAAAGGCATCTCGTTATCAGCTCCTGTCGGTCGCTCGTCCTCCTGCCAGTCCTGCGCTGGGTTTTGGTCCCAGGCAAAGCTTTGGCAGTCATTTCCCCAGACTTGCTTTGGTCCAGACGACCAGGGCAGCCAGGTGAAGAAAACAGGTGCTAAACCTGAAGCCCTTCCACACATCTTTGTGTTAAGCACCTGAACATTGAAGTAGCTCTAGACTGGGCCCTTATGTAACACGGCAAATAGCAGATAAGACACGGAATAAAACTGCAGAGGCATCATTTTCTCACTTCTCCTTCTGGTTACCACCAGGCAGGCATCGACAGATGGAAAGTGAAAATGCTGTGCTCTCATGGTTGTGCTTCTCCTGCCGTGTTTTTTATGGTGCCTTTCATCTGTGCTGCTCACAGCTGGCTTTACTGCCCCGGCATTGTCACACCCTGCTGCAGCTGCACGAATGGCAGGCTGCTGCTCTCCACTGATGCTCCGTGCTCTGCCCTTCTATGAAATCTTTCCAGGGGTGCTCTGGAGCCTGCAGTGCTTTGTGAGGGATAGGGGAAGATGCTGTTCCCTCTAGCATGCTGCTGGTCCCTGGATTTTCTTTCCTGGTGGGACTGACTGGTTGTGAGACCCAGCAGAGGGGGTTGAAGGACCAGCATCCCCCTGAAACCTGTGGGGAGACTCTTGCCCAGCCAGCCTGCCCAGGTGAGCCACCGCGTACCTGGACTGATGTGTGGGGACAGAAAAACGCCCTAGACAAATACTTAAGTCCACAACATTTAAATGTGAAAAACTGGAGTGGAAATAACAACTTTTCCTGAGACACTGAGGTGGTACCTGGTGAGTAGATTGGGCTTGTCTGTCTGCCATTTGTTGCAGTGAATCTCTGAGACACACAGAAAGATGGGGTACTGTGCAAGATCCATGCACACCCAGAGGTTTTTCCTGCGGGAGCAAGGGAGCAAACAGGATCAGGCCCTGCAGCTGGGCTGCAGACAAAAGACAGGGAGTCTATTTAACCTCCTTGGTCTGCTTTCCTCAGCTCAGGTGGGAGGAACCTCATCAAGAGTTTGTGAACTAGCCATGTGTGGTTTGTCCCTGACACCTCTCCTTCCACCTCAATTATCTTTATCGCAGTCTTGCCTGTGTGTTCCTCATTCTTCCCGTTCACAATTGGGGTTTTTTTCACCAGTTGTGTCACCTCATGTGACTGATGTCCTGCTGGGTCAGGGTTATTTTTTAAGAAATGTGAATTTTCCAGCAAATTCAGTCCACTGGGCTCACACAGAATGGCTGGCCATGGATGCATGAATCTTTTTGCACTACAGAAGTGGGGGCACTGACATGTGAAGGGGCAAACCCAACAAGGTGAAAGTACAAAAAAACCAAACCAAGGGTGAGGTTCAGCTCCTCTGGATTCAGCTGCTCCTCTGGATTCAGCTGCTTGAAAGCTGGGCATGCAAAAACATTGAATGGTTTGGATTTGGAGGTGGCCTTTAACATCATCTCGTTCCAGCCCCCTGCCATGGACAAGGATGTCTTCCACCAAAGCAGGTTGCTCAGGGCCCCATCCAATCTGCCTCTGAACACTTCCAGGAATTTGCAATCCACAACTTCTCTGGGCAGCCTGTGCCAGTGCCTCACCACCCTCACAGTAAAGAATTCCTCCTAAAATCTCCTCTAAACCTACTCTCTCTTTGAGTTTGAAGCCATTCCCCCTGTCCTGTCACTACAGGCCCTTCTAAATAGTTCCTCTCCATCTTTCTTGTAGTAGGCTCCCTTCAGGTCCTGGAAGGCTGCAATGGGGTTACCCCAAAGCCTTCTCTTTTCCAGGCTGAACAGTCTCAATTCTCTCAGCCTTTCCTCTGAGGAGAGCTGCTCCACCCCTCTAATCAGCTCCATGGTTATCTCCATCCTCTTGCTGGCCTGAGGACATTCTTTCCAGATAGGCTGTTGAAATGATTCACCTTCTGGAGATGTTTACTTCCTTCCATGGAGTACAGCAGGAGACCTAACAAGTACCTCAAACTAAACACCCAGATTTTAATTACAATGGAGGCAGTTTAGCATGGCTAGCCTGGTGCCAGGGTGGGAGGTGGCATCACAGGGTCTGAAGCTTTTGGGGTCCTTGCTTCCAGGGTCTGGAACTTTTGCTGGCTGTCTGGGTAAAACTCAGCCAAATAAACCATTTCTTCTTACAGCAGTGCAGATTTCTTCTGATCAGGTTTCCTCAAAAATTATTGCTGCTGCATCACACCAGGAACCTTCCCTGTAGACAAATATCTAAGGCTTGTTGGGAGAGACAGCTATGGAAAGTCACTGATGAAAAATCCCTATAAAGAGCAAAATACTCACGTTAAATACGATACTGCTTGCATTCTGTGGCCAATCCCACAGAAGGTCAGGACTAGTTACAGGGGTTTAGTTGCTCAGATCAAGTAAGGCAGAGACAGCAAGTCCTGGAGGAATTGCTTGGGCTGCTACTGAGAAAAAGCAGAAAGGATTCTGTATGGAAAGGAGCACATGGACAGGGCGCAGTCTGTGAAACATGCTGCAGCAAACAGGCAGCTGAGAAAGGCCCTGGAAGGGGCCAGGACAGCTCAGGAGTCCATCTGGGAGCACCAGTGGGGTGCACAGTAGCCTCTTCCACATAGCGGCACCCACAGCAGACCCAGCCAGGAATCCACATCCGAGTGCTGCAGATTAGGGCAAATCCCATTTCGGGTCAGCTGAGAGCCCCATGGATAGAGACAGGTCATGAGACTGCCCACTACAAAATCCCTTTGTCCTTGAGTGCAGAGGAAAATGGCCCCAGCAGGATCTGCTGAGCCCGGCAGGGATTGAAGAGCCCCTGCAAAGTTCCCCTGGTCCTGCTGTCAGAGCAAGCTCATGCAGGAGACCCTGCTCTAAAGCTGCCTCTGCCTTCCCCTCTTGTGAAGGATCCCAAATCCCAGCAGCTGGCTGAAACCCACCAAATCCATGGCAGAATGTGCCAATTACTCAGGAGGCTGAGCAGAGGGTGAAGCAAGCTGTGGGCACTGGAGCAGGGCAGGGCACTGAGAGGCAAATATCCCACCTGCACACACACACACACACACACACACACACACACACACACACAGAGACACAGACAGACACACATACACACAAAGACACAGAGACACAGATACACAGACAGACAGACAGACAGACACACGCACACGCACACACACACACACACACAGACAGAGACAGGCAGACACACATACACACAGAGACACAGAGACACAGATACACAGACAGACAGACAGACAGACACACGCACACGCACACACACACACACGCACACAGAGCATCCTTGGCACACTGGGAAGGGTTTTCCCACCCGAGGGAACACGGAAAGCAGCTCCACCTCTGCTGCTTGCCCCACCAGCCACCTTCAGCCAGTTCCCCTCCACGCCAGGGGACCCAGCGTTGTTGTCACCTGGCCACAAACCGGGTTTTAAGCAGGGCAGTGTGGCTGCAGCTCCGGTGGCAGCAGGGGTCAGTCCTCACCCCGCAGGCAGCACCCACGGCAGGCTTGGCAGTGCTGGCAACAGCTGCAGTGGAAAAGAGTTGTCAAACACCGCTCGGGAAGGCTCGTGCTTGACAAATATTTGTTGAGCTGATTGTAACCTGCCTGGCTCATAGCTCTGAAGGCAGAGAACCTGTGGGGAAGCGCTCAAACCCCTGCAGTACAGCCACCCTTCTTCCTTGCCCTGGCACAGCTGGAGAGAGCCACAAACCTGGGGCACCTCCTCACCCCAGCTGAGCTGTTCTCAGCACGGAGAACAGCAGGAGCAGGCTGCTGCATGGCAGTGACCACACTGGGATTATATTCCCGTGTTTCCCCTTGTGCTGGTCCTCATCCTTGCAGTTCAGAGCCAAAGGCAGCAGCAAATACAACCCTGGAGGAGATGAGGAGCTGCCTGGCTGCAGCTGGACTTGGAGGCTCTGGCTGCTGCTCCATCCCTGCAGCTTGCAGCAGAGATGCAGGCTGTGCATGAGGCTCCCAGCATCTACAGCAGGGCACTGCACACGGCATGTGGCCAGGAGCCCCCCTGGGCCAGGGGGTGTTTGGGACAGAGGCAGGACACACTCTGGGACAGGGAGGGCAGGAAATACCTGGGCTCCTGAACTGGCTGAGGGCAGAATAAAGAAGGAAGTGCTGAAAATGAAAGCAGAGCTGCAGTGACATTTTCATGCTTGGCTTCTGACATCCTCTCCCTCTCATACACTTGACTTCCTTGCTTATTTTTATCAGATGAAGCTGATGGTCGCTGCTACGGTAACCCTGTGTGGTTACAGCTCCGACAGCTACAGAGGGCTCAGTGCGTGCTTCCTTTGTGGCTTGTGCACTCTTCCCACCCCTCAGGGCTCTCAGAACACTGCGTTTGACTTTCTTATGCCTCAGCTGCCTGTTGTGGTGGGTGGAGGTTCACCCCTCCAGGCTCTGCTCCCTTGTCCGAGGCCACTGCTATCTTCCATCTCTTCTTGTCCTGTCTTTGCTCTCTTCGGTGGGAAAGGTTCAGGTCACTGACCTCAAGCATGGAGCTGGGGGTTTTTGTTTTAACGTGGATAAAGCACAAGACAACTTTCACAGAGCTGGTAACTTGGTGTGGGAGAAAAAGTTCTTCATCGACAGGAAAAGGTCTGATTTGAAACACCAACCAAAAAAATTTACTTCTCTTGCTTTGACCCCAATCCTTCCCCTTTTAGCCATTAAAGGGAAGGTGAGACCAGAGAACAAAGGAATCTCTTCCCCAGCTGGTCTGTCTCCAGTCCTGGCACCCAAAGTGCCCCAGCCTGCTGCCCCAGGCTTTTGGCTCATGCTGGGGCCATCAGCACAGCATGACACAGTCGAGCCCCACACGTCTTTTCCTCCAGGTGGACTTCCACTGAGCAAAAGGTGGGAGCTGCAGAGGTCAGTGTGTGCCCCAGGGAATGTCCTGGCTGCATTTCCAGTCCTTCAGGCACGAAACCATGGAGCCACAAGGAGCTTTGGCAGAGCAGCTCCCCACTGTCACACCGCACAACCCCACCCACAGTGCCCTCCCTTGCTTTGCAGCAGCTCCTGTTCTCTCCATCCCTGCTTATCATCACATAAACACACACGATGCCCCCACCAGTCCCAGGCATTTCCTGGGTGAAGCAGGTTTCTCTGCACTCAGTACCTCCCTAGGTGATGGGCATGGAGCCTCTTCCCTCCCACTCCTAGAACCAGCACTCATAAACCTTCATTTGTGTGAGGATGGGTTTGAGCTTAGTTCAGCAGAGCTGCTCTCCAGCCAGGCTTGCACAGCCCTTTCTGCAGGTGGGTGATCACTGGGGCTGTGGAAAGTGACACATTTTTAGCCCAGGTGACTCAAAGCCAATGACACTGTGCTGCTGACACTGCTGGCCTCCAGGAAAGCCTGGATGGGCCACCATGCCTCGAGGATGTCCCCCACGCTGCCCTCCTGCTGCAGAGACATTGACACAGCCCCTGCTGGCTGTGGGGACACCAGGCAGGTGCATAACTAAACTCTGCTGTGCTCCTCTCAGACCCAGACACAGATTTGTGCTGGCCAAACATAAGCAGAAAGGCATCACTTGGACCATGAAACACCCAGATCTTTTCTCCTCAGGTAAGGATTTAGGGATAGCAATTCCTCTTGTTTATACAGAGTTGTGTGGTGCTCAGGATTGCTTTTTGAGAGCTCAGAGCATGTGCATTACAGGCTGTTGCTCCTCAAATCCCCTGGTTGTTCCAGGTGGGTAGACTTGGAGGATTTTGTTTTAGTTTTGATTGTGCTTCAAGGCATCTTAAAGCAGATCAGCATCACAAGGATGAAAGCTCCACGTCCTCATAGGCTGGGAACTTCCTGCTGGGATTAAAATTGGAAGGAGACAGCTCACCTGCAAGAAAATTCAGCTTCTCCTGTTGCTTGCAATGATAAAGAGACTGGTTACACCAGAGCACAACTTCAGCCTGCACAAGGGGACCTGTATCTTAGGAGTGGCTGCTCCCCACAAGCAGTGCTGGTGAATTATCTTTGCATTCCCACAGAGCAATAATTTTTCCTGTCTGCACCCAAATGTAGGCAAAGTCAGATGCCAGCAGTTCATGTGCAGAGGTTCAAGTGACTGTGGGCTTGATGAAGGTGAACAGAAGTGGATGCACACTGAACACTACAAATGAAATATCTGGGAGAGTGAACACAGGCTGAACTAAGCAGGACAGCAGAGCACAGCTTGCTGTGTCATCAGTTTCAACTACAGAGCAAAGCTTGAGGAGGACAAATGCCTCAGGCTGAAACGTAACCCAGGAGAAACATTGTTCTGTGTGCAAAGAAAGGTCCTTATGCCACCCATCATTCTTCTTTGGGATGACTAAGGCTCACCCATTCAGCAGCAAGCCCATTTTCATTTGATGATCCAAGTTCCAGTTTGGCCACAATAGTTGGAGTCAAGGAGCAGGAAAGAGCCTCCTTCCCACCAGCGCTGCTCCAGGCAGATACAAGGCAGACCCCCTGGCTGAGCAAGCCCCACTCAGGGGCAAACCCTTCTGGTCTCACCCCAAAACAAGATGATGCATCAGGATTCATTCTTCATTCTGATGTGAGCCTGAAAAACCTGCTGCTGGTGTGCAGCACATGGAAGCAGCAGACAAGTTCAATGTGTTTGCAGTTTCCCTAACCAGTGCTGTATTTTAAACAAAAATGTTCTGGGTCAAGAATAAACATCTTTGCTGATTTCAGACCAGCACATTTGGTCGTCTTGCAGCAGCTTCTACAAGGCAAGCAACTGCGCCTGAGGAAAGGAAGACATCAAAGCACCTCTGCTAGAGGCTGACTGAAGAAAAGGAGAGGTCAGCTTTAATATTGCATTTGTTCCCATGGCATAAAATATCCATGAGGGTTGAGCAGGATACAATTCATCTTCGAACTGTGGGGCTCACACTGAGCATGCCCTCAGTTCAAGCATTAAATGGAAGGGTCATTAGTTAGTGTATTTAAACTAGTCTCATGTAAACACAACACTCCAGCCTCAGCTGGGCTTGTTTGCCTAGGTTAGATTAGAGTGTTAGCTGCCAAATCACAGGAACTTCTGTCCATGTACCTTAAAGATATGGGTATTCCAGGGTATTTGCTTCTTATCACCGGGTTTTAGTGGAAAATTTAATCCCATTAAGTACACAGCTTGAATTACTGAATCCTGGCGTGGTCAGACTTCTGCAGCCAGAACAGTGCCTGGGTACCAGAGCAGCTCAGAGTCACACTCAGAAATGCCATTTTCCCCAGCAGCACCACAAACCTCTAGACCCAGAATGGCCAACACAGACACCCCTGGGTAGCTCAGCTGGGACCCTACAGGCACACAGCAAGGCAAGGCTTGTCTTCAAGAGTGCTGCTCAGGGCAGGGAAGAGCATGCACAGGGAACATGACTAACAGCAGCTGTGAATAGTTTCCACTCTCCATTACTTCATGTTCTGCAAGGTTAGGTAAGGGGGTAGATGTAGATGACAGATATAAATACAGATTTTTTTTTTTCTTTCAGGAATAAATAAACCAGAGCAGCAGTTTGCTGCAGCCTTTCACACAGCAATGAGCACCCACAGGAAGATGGAAGGCAAAGGTGCTGCCCCTCAAAGCTGACTTAGGTTTCCAAGGCCATAGGGCAGGATCTGAGGCCAGCCACCAGTATGGAACCAGCATCTCCAGGCTCAGCTGACAGCCATGATCTGGAAGGCTGACCATCCCAACCCACTTTAGCAGTAAAAACAAAGCCAGTACATTTGGAAAGCATTTTCAAACTTTATTTACAACTGTCACAGTGACAAAAATGTAGTTTGAAAAAAATGCTAGCTTCTCCCTGAGGCTCAAAAAAGAATTACAGAAATATAGAATGTATATCATACAACAGGAGTTTTACTGGAGTGCTTTGTTCTTTAGATACGTTCAACAACAAATAGAAATATACACAATACTTCCAAAAAAAGGATGCAGACAGAAATATGCAAGTCTTCAGGGCAGACAGCAGGTCTGAAGTCCAAGGATTGCCATCTCACTGCCGCCCACATGGTAATATCTTTGATATAGAGCTTTGACTTGGTGGTACAGATGGTAGAGACCAATAGAGAGTAACACTTAGAAATAAGACAACTGGCTGGTATGCAGGTGTACAAGCTCACTCCAGTAAGACAGCAAGACTAGAACAAGTGTTACAGACACAACAGCTGAATCCATTGCTAGAGAAAATGGTATCACCACATCATGGCTGTTCAGTGATCACCCATCCAAGGTGGGCAGGGAGTGTCTGACTGGGTCTGCGTGGCTGGACCAGAGGCCAGCTGCAGTGTAGGAACACTGAATTTCTCCTGCTTTGTGCTAACTCCTCTCCAAACTCCCATCTGTCCAAAAATAGCTACACAGCTGATAAATTATTGCCATTATGTTGAAACACAAGCAAGACAAGACTAAAACAATCCTGCCAATACGTTAAAAGCAGTTCCCAAACCCCACCAGCGTTTAACTACTCATGAGGTATTAAAAATACAAATACACACATGTCCAAATAGATTTTAAAAATGGAACCAGTTATAAGCAAAGGGGGGTGGCATTGGGATTATTATGGAAGTTTGGTTAAGGCCTTGACATTTCTTTTTCTCTTCCATGACCCCAGATTTGGTTTAGGTGGTAACTGCTCTCATCCTGTCCCAAGACTGACTGGTTCCCAAGCTGGTCCCCAAAGCTGCAAGACCATCCCTCCTTTCCAGGAAAGCAGCAGGTTACCTTGTCTGGCAGCAGACTGGCCTTCTCCTTGAGACAGGATATGGTGAAGAGAGGATAAACCCAGACTTCACAAGCCAGTCTGCACTTCATTAAAACAACCATGAACGTTTCACCCTCACTAAAAAGCAGCAATGCATCTTGTCTCAGGACACCCAGGCTAATCCTCTCCCAGCAGACCCCATCCTGCAAACCCCACTGGTGATCCACACTCGATCTGGTGTTTTGTCTTTGGATGACCCCCAGGTCTGGCAGCCCTCCCAACACTCCCACCAGCCTGTCCTGCCCTGAGGAGGCCCTGCAGTGCAGAGCTGGAGGAGAACCCCCCCACCCCAGCCCTCCCAAGCCCATTGACCAGCAAGTTAAGAGACACAAAACCCTACAACTTCAAGGACACCAAGGCAAGGGGGCATAAATCTCCACCCTTAGGCTTGGGGCACTGTACAAGACGAGACCACCCACAGCAGCCTCAGCAAATAGGAGAGAAAAATCTGAGGTGTTCAAACCTACATGAGCTCTTGCTGCAGACAGAAGCACCTTTTTACATCCGATGCACACCACCTCATGCTCACCACCTGCAAGATAAGCTAGGGCGTTGCAGGAGAGATGACAAGCAGCAGCCTAATGCTATCCTGCAAATACAGCTGCTCAGCATTGAAGAGTCTAAAGGCAAACAGGGGGACAAAGTAACGTGGGGGAAAGTGGCTGGAAAACAGGCTCAACAGCAAGAGCAAGAAACCAGACTACTCCTATGGACGCTCACCTTACCCTAGGAGGTGCCGAACCAGGGAGAGCTACAGGCCCCTTGTCACTAGATCATTTAGCCATGCTTCGCTATGGACACCCTTCCACCCCCCAGCACACAAAATGGAAGCTGTAAGAAAGGCAAATCTGAGATATTTTGGCTCTGTTCTCATGCTTTTAGCCAGAGGCAGCTCCCAGACAAACGCTGCCACCTCCAACTTTCCTCCCCCTTCCCGAGCTCCCCCCTCAGCAGTCCTCGTGTGGTCACTCTCTGCCATGTGCTTGGAATTTCACTGCTGCCTCCGCCTCGGAAAAATACAGATAATGATCTCGAGAACAGCAAACATTTCTCTGCGTTACTTCCTTCCTTCCTCAGGAGGTCTGGTGACACCGAGGGCTTCAGTTCTCAATACAGAGAATACAAAAAAACTAAGATCTCGCAGGTGCAAAATTGAACTTGTCTTATTAAAAAGACTTTCAAAGAAAGTGTGGCTCTTCCTTCAGAAGGGTGCAGTCCCTTGCCTTTCCTCAGATGCCATTTATTGCTCCTTGTTGTCCTTCTTTGCGTCTTCACAGTTTTCTTCCTCCTCCTCCTCCTCGTCCTGCTCCTGCACGAGGAACTCTTCGGGCGGCCATCTGAGCTCACCGCTCTCCACGTCGCCCTCCGTGGGCTCCACCACGATGGAGGGCAGGCGGTCCTTCAGCTTACAGTAGCGATCAAAGTCCGAGGGGTCGGGGAAGATCTGAAAGAGCCAAGGAACAGAGGCTGTCAGAGGGGCTGCACTCGCACAGGCTCAGCCAAAAACCCAGCTCGAGACGCTCAGTCTCCAGGGCAGGCTAGTCTGGACACAGAGTCAACCACTGGGCAATGGGAACACTCTTGAAGTTGTCAATAACCTTTTCCAGTCTCCAAGTAATGGAAATGAGCCCTGCCCAGGAGGCTCCCGAAGCACGCGCTTGCTTGGATAGCGCTCAGCAAACAGGCACCTGCCCTTTTGGATATTTATCCAAATGCCTCCCCCCCACCCCACCCCTGCTTTTGCATTAATGCTCTTCAGTTTGCACACAGAGCTCTCTCCATCAGAGAATCTGAGATCTCATTTCCTGCTGCTGGTCAGGCTGCACATCAGAACAGGCTTGTTCTCCAGGCTCTGCTGCTGGGAGGCAGGAGGCTCATGGCAACCCAGGGCTAGCACAGCCCAGACCCCTGCAGCAAGGGCCTGTGTCTGGTATCACTCCAGGGCCACGGTGCCAGCCTGAAATAGCTCAGCTGCATTTTAGAGATAATTCTGGCAGTATTCTGCACACTACAGCTACCACACATCAGCAGTGAAACTCAGCAGGACACTCATTTTATGGAAGGGCTGGGGACTAGACTGTATTTCTTCAGGAAAGGGGCACCTGTGGCACAGCCAGTAGTTATGCACTGTATTTCCCATGCAGTGAATACAAGGACTCCTGGATCTCCAGCCCCTCAAGGTTACCTTTCCCATTCCCTCCCACCCACTGCTTGCCATGTGGATGCACACTTTAATCCTACTAGGAACTGAAGCAAAGTGTGAGTAAAGGGAAAAACCCTGCTGGTGCAGTGTTAGCAGCAGCTTTGCATGCCTACATTGCAATATGAAAAGAAAAGGTTGTGTTACTTGTGCATAACCTGCTGGGGGAACACCTTCAAACCCCAGCTCATCCAGAAGGGAACTGGATGGGTGATAAAAATGTTATCACTGCTGGGTGATAAAATCCACTTGCTACATCAGACCTCCTGGTTAGAAGCCAGAAGACCAAACAACCACCACCTGCTATTTCAAGCCATTTTATCAGAGTGTCCATTTCACATCAGAGTTGCATTTAAATACCTCAAAGAAGAAAATGTCAAAGTGCATTTTCCCCTTGAGGTTGTAGGCCAGGTGAGAAGTCATGTGGCTGTACTTTTCTTTGAATATCATCTGCATTGAAGTGAGTTACAAGAGCATCCTTGCAGGGAGCAGCACTGCCAGCCTTGGCCTCAGTCTGAGTGCAAGATCTCATCTGCTTTGATCTCTGTGGTTCCAGCTACAAAAGCAGGCTCCCTATCCAGGAGCCCCGAGAATTAACCATGAAGCCTCATTCTCCTTGTGCCAATCATCTGGGTACTCACCACCTTGGGAAGCCCTGGCCACAAGAAGTGAAACAACATCCTATCTACTCCTTCTTCAGCCTAGCAACTATTAGCTACAGCAACACCTCCTTGGCCATACTCAGTCTTCCACTGTTCAGCCTCATTTTTCCTTCACACCCAAAGCTTAGTGGCAATCAGACTGGGAAAGCCATCGGGCTGCTACCTTACACAAATTCAGGCAAGGGAACAGAAAGAAATGCACAAACCAGGGGCTGTTTGCACGAGACCATCTGGTCCTGGGGACAGTGGTGCAAGACTCCAGCTCCCACCATCCATGTTTTTCAGGTGCTCAAGAGCAGCTGAGGTCCCTTGAACACAGCCACATCAACCTGGGCACGGCAGCGTGAGCTACTTGCTATTAGTCACTCTCAGCGCCAGTGAGACAGCAACTGTTTCTTGGAGCTTTGTGGCTTCTGCTTGGCCAAACAAAATCAGTTTCAGGCACACAGTGCATTACTGAAAGTACAGTCAGTGGCTCTTAAGCACCAAGTTATCTAAACCCAGGATAGGGAAAAAATACTCTTGACATTACATGGTTTAGAAGGTTGCAATGGAAAAAAAAGTGTGGTTCAAGAGGTTACATAAGCTGATAATGTCATGAAAATAGCCTCCTATGGAAGAAAAATAGCAGTATAATAATTAAACTAACCTTTGGCTGCTATTATTTTAAGCACATTAGGTCAAATTGGAGCAATTTCTTTGAAAATAGCCTGCCAGATTTTTTTTCCAGAAACTAAGTAGTAGTCATTTCCTTACAAACAAATATCCGCAAAATGTGGTGTGCAGCTTTTTTAATAATAAAAAAAACCCTAGCACAATCTTATCTCAAACAGCTGCAGGACAGGCCAAACCCAAGAAGGTCAGGATTTTTTCCACTAAGTCATGCTTTTTAATCGTTGAGGCAGCATGAAGGGAGATGTTGCAACTGCACTTTGAAGGGGCATGGACAGTCAATGGAAAAAACACAGAAAGGCAGATTTCCTCCAGTGCGACGGGCAGGGTGACAGCAGGCCAAGCACAGGGGCCCAAGGAAAAAGGGTTTGAGACTTAACTGTACATCTGGGGAAGCCAAGTGAGAAGGTTAACCCAACCAGCCTCCCCCTCCTCTTCACAGGAAAAGATAAGCAAGCACCAGGCTCTCTCTGTCCTGCTCCAGTAGGACCATGCTACATTTGTTGGTTCCATAGGCCTTATCCATTTGTCCATAAGCCTTATCTGGTCCCACTCCAGGTTTTAGACAATGGGGAGAAAGGAATCTCCCCAATTTACAGCAAGCTCCACACTGGGAATTGCAGCAGCTCAGCTCTGACCTGGGAGCTCTGCACTCTGTGGCACAGCAGCCAGGACAGCAGCACCTGCCTCCAAACCTTCCTGCTCCCATTATCCTGCCCAGGACTGTGGGAGGAACACTCTGCACCTCCCTCCCTAGAAAGAGGGCAAGAGCCATGGGTTAGCTTCTCCCTCTCTGCATGACAGGGAGCCACCCTGCACACAGCTGAGGCAGACACCTTCCCCTGGCAGACCTGGTCACTTGATGGGGCACAAGTGACAAGCAATTGGTTGTGATGGCTGCCTAAAAGCAAATTTACCGCAACTCAAAGGCATCTTCCACCCCTTCACTCGCATGATACAGCACAAGGGGCTGCAACTGCTTCCACACAGAGCTCCCTCCCTGTAGCTGAGCCCCAAATCCTGGCTGTGGAGAGACACATCCAACACCTCTAGATACACAGAGGACATGACATGTATGTTACTTCTTACACCACTCAACACAGCTTCTTTTTAACAGCAAGACTGGTTTTTACAGGCCTCTCTGGATTTCTGTCTGGGAACTGCTCTCCTCATGAACTTATCCAGATCACACACAAATCAACCAAACCCTTGCCTTGCAGCTGGAAAGGGCAGGGAAAAGCAGAACTTGAAACAAAAGCTTGAAATGACTTTAGGATGATCATGTTTGCCTCTGTTTCAGATGATCCAGCTCTACTATCCTTGGATGAAGTCTTGGCAACAAGAACGGAAAGTTTTCATTGCCCTGGGGAGGCTCATACCCTCTCTCAGCATTCACAGGGATGGAGAAACACCAAAAGCAGGAGAGATGTCAGGCAATTTAGAAGATTAGCTCAGCACTACCATAATCCAAGTGACACTTGTAAATTCAAAACAACTTCCACATGTGTGCCCCATACCAACACCCATAGTTAAAATGCCTGTCTCCCCTCCCATGAGGCTGAAAACTATTTAAATTGTATTACAGGGAGACTAAAGCAATGACATCTTTCCAAATTAAGTTACTGGTTTGGGGGAAAGCTTTGCTTGACTGTGGTAGCTCTATACAAGACTGCAAAGTCCACACTGGGAGACATCCCACTTCAGATACAGGATACATCACTCATCCTCCTTGGACTAAAGGGCTGAATTTTGTGCCTCTTCAGCAATATCAATATTCCAAATCCCAAATCAGCATTGAAGTTCTGAAAATAAAACTTTAGTGCCACTGAGAAGCACGGCAAGCTCCTTTCAGGAAGTGCTTCAGTCATCTCTCAGTGTCCTCTCTGGAGGACTCCTCCAGCCACAATGTATACATTTACTCACACAGTAGTCAAGACTCAAAAACGAGCTCCAAGTATGTACACGGCCCCGGTGACTCAGGTTGATGAGCGCAACAACTCCCCAGCCACAGAAATACTGCCCTGTCTCAGGGCATGATGTCAGGGAAACTTCCTACATCTAACCATTTTCCCTCAGAGTAACAAGGCATCAAAGTAGGGTGGAAAAATCATGCTCTGAGGTGTTGCTGCTCTGTCCTCAGTGTGGATTTCAGTGGAACACTCGTGCACAGATAGCTGCCAACTTGATTGCTTTTTTATCTGTTTATCCCATATCCTGCTTCTGTCTTCACTAATGTCCCAGACCCTGGTTTACACATTGACTCTGGCCATTAATCTTGTCTAGCAGCCGTGCCTGCTATCACCACCTTTTTGCAGCCTGGTCTCAAAGCCTTCCACAGCAGCAAGCAGCACCTCTGAAGGACTTCCCCTGCACAGATCAAAGCTGCACAGACATGAAGCACCTCACAAGAAAACAATTACAGAGGAAGTTCAATTTCCATTGAGCCAACAGCCCTTGGGCCAGTACTGGTGGTCCAGTTTAACTGGAGAGATCCAGCACACACAACTCCCTGGGAAAGCCAGTGCTTCCCCAGGGCTGGTGAAGAGGTGTTGCGCTCACCAGAAATGACTTCCCCAACACCAAGCTTTTGGCACAGCCACTGGATAGAGCCTTAAGCCTATTTACCCAGATTCAGGCACTCTGACGTGATTGCCACCGAGCCGTGGCTGTGATTAACCTACACAGATCCCAGCATGATGCGATCACGACTTAAAGAGCTCAAGCTCCCCATGACAACCAAACCTCGGCTGAGGGCACGAGGCAAGCTCAGCCTCTGCAGGCCACTCTCCTACAGGGGAGCCTGAAGGACCAGCAAGCCACCTACCTGCCAGCCAGCCTGCAGCAAAGCAGCACACTCAGCTCAGCACACTGCCTCTGCTCAGAACACACACTTGGGGCATTAAGGCACTTTCAGTTGTGCTCAGACACTGCTCCACTTCCAAGAAGCAAGGTAGGTTTGCAGCCAAGGCACTGTTTTGACAACAGCTCCACGAAATGATTAATTCAGCCTCGGTTTCAGCGGCATTGTTCGTGCTGCTGGGAGACAGCACAGAGGACAAGCTGGCAGAGTGCTGATGAGGCTCTTCAAAGCACGGGTATTTCTGGGGCTGGGAAACAGCAAACAGTGCATTGGCTCTGGCTGGCAGCAGAAACAGCCTGGCTTGCTGGACACTGCCAGGCAGGAAGAGTGTGAAGCCCTCCACAGCCACATCTGTTTGTAGCAGGGGCAACTTGAGCCATCAGCTGCATTTCAATGAGTTTTTTGTTTAGTAAGTCCCATGGGAATTATGGGACATCTATTAAAGATCCAGAAATAGCTTCTCACTGCAGGCACAAGACCCAGCATGACATCATCTCTTCAGTCACATCTTCTGTTTTGTCTATGCTGCCCTGTTCTGAGACTCATGCCCCAAATTCACCACTCACTTCTGCTCAGACCCTTGGAATCTGAACCATCTTCAGGGGGATCAGAAAGCAGCTTGCTGTCACAAATACAGTAATAAAATCTGTCTTACAGAAGATGATTTTGAAGCTAGCACGCTAGCTTACAAGCATTTTACATATTAACTGGAAAAAAGGCAATCCTGTGATGAGAAATCATTTTTGCCTTAAGGAAGGAACTCCGTTAATACTGGTATTCCTTCTGCAGTCTGAGTTTCCACACTACTGAGCAGTGATGACCAGCCCAGCAAAGGGCACAGTGCTTTACCAGGGAGGAGAGTGCAGACCTTCAGCTGATGTCTAGGACAGACAGACACCCCAGTGGGCGGAAGATGCAGAAGAAAAAAGTCAACAACCCAAGCTCCCTTCACAACCACTGAGACAGAGAGGAGCCAAGAAGTTCAGTGAACTCCACAAGACAGAGGAATCAGATTGCTAAAGTTTATAATCAGGGTATGAGCTTGCTTTCTCAGTTTACTTCCAAGTAAAAGGAAAAAAAAAGACTTTTAAACAGTTCTCTTGGTAGGACAAGTCTGTCCGTAGCAAATACTGATGTGCTCTAGAATTCCAGCACTGCTGCTGGGCTGTACCACCTCCTCTGGTCCAGACAGTTTCATGCCTGCCTCCGGTGGCAGAAGCAGCCCCCAGTCTCAGGCAGTATCCTACTGACCAACTCCCAGGCAGTCCCTGCTCTACACAGCTTGAAGGGGGAAATTCTGAACCCCAGTTTGAGGTCATCTCTGCAGTAAAATTAATTCAAGTTCTACTAAAGGAAGAGGACAAAATTTTGAAGCTAAAAGCTTGATTCTGGCTCTACTTTTTATTTTTTGCCTCTCATAGCCAGCCAAGGGCTGTTACACTGTGAGTGCCTGACTCTGCAGATGAGTGGAGGAAGATGCTGCAGCTTAGAACAACAAGCCTCAGTGTAGGAGCAGTCATGCTCCATTAGCCCTGTCTGGTTTTAAGTTATTGCACTACAGCTCTCAGACAAGCATACAATTTTCCATGTACCAAACTCTCTCCATCAGCAAGATGAGGCACAAAGTGCCAAAGTCTGAGATAGAACAAAAAGTTCATAGTGCTATTTGCATCAGATTTGCCCTTGCTGGTCTCAGTTGACTTTTCAACCCTTTAAGGATGCTTTCAACTTACCTTGACTTACACTGTGACATTCTCAGCCTAGCAGCCAGAGAAGGAAGGCTGGATCCTGCTCCCCAATCCTCTTTACACTAACCTGATTTAAAGGTAGACCTCCTACACAGCCCACACACTACTAATGCCATAAGGGTCTTCCATTTCAACTCCTCTACTCTTGCTGCCATCACTCTTCATTATATCAAGGTGAAGTTCCTTGCAGGCATTTGAAAAAAAAAAAATTATCTGCCACTAGACCACTAAAGAGAACAGATCTAGGATGCAGAAGCCCTGCACAGATATGAGTCGTCAGCTTTTATGACTCACAGGTTCAGGTGATCCACTCAAAACCAAACAGTCCTGCTCCCCAGTTGGCCAAAGCAGGCTTTATCAAGGTCATTAGCACCTGGGGAAGAACCTGACTGAAGTGATCATTAGAACAAGCAGGGCACCTAGATTCTGCCTCTCCCTAGGAATTTGGATGGGTAGATTCAGGCATTTGTCCTGACTGGGTTAAGCCTCTTTGTAAGGTGACCCATAAAGGCAGCCCATGCAGGTTACTTTGATTGCTTCAGATTTAACAACTGGCATTGCCTCTGCACTCTGTCTGTAAGAGAGGAAAGAGAGGCTGCACACTTCCCACTAGCTCAAGTACTGAAGCGCAGCACAGCTATGAACCAAACAACTTGCATTATCCAGAGCCAGAATCCTGACTAAAAGAAGGAATGCATCCCCTTTTCCTCCACACAGCCATGCCTTCTGCTGGAGGCCTCAGTGGTGGACCAAAGTTCAGTCGATTTCATGCTCCGGTGCACTGCTGCTGCCTTGTAGTTCCCTTTTCAGACAAACATTCAGCACCTCATCTGAATGCACACTTGGAGCAAATGCCTCCATGCAGATTGTGTAACATCTGCAAAGGACAAAGCCTGCATCTGGATGTGCTGGTAAAGAGTCACCCGACACACAGAGCAGATGCAAGTCGTCTGCCAGCATCCAGCATCTGTGTCAGAGCTCATCAACAAGCCTCCTGGAAGTGAAGAAAACCATGGAGCTGGGAAGCGAAGATGCCTAACTTGTGCTTTGATTAACTACAGGCTAGGAAATGAAAGGGATGTTAAGATTAAATCTAGCTTCAGACCACTTCTTCATTGATCTAGAGATTAATAGCTAACTACATTGTTCAGAAGTTTCAGAATGAATGCAACTCGTGCCTCCAGGTACCGGTATCTCCAGTGACATTTCACGGCTCATTTAGGCTGCGTCTGGCCTCACTGTCTCTTACAGAGCACTGTTAACCCTTTCAAATGGGCACATCAGTCAGGAAAATCAAGAACTAGATCCAAAAAATGTGGATACCATATAAACAGCATCCTCTTGCTCTCAGCAGATCAGCTGTATGCTGTGTTACAAAGATCTCATGAGCCCTCTCAGCCCAGTGAGTGCCATGAATCCTTCTTTAACCCATCTCCCACTGAGCCCCGGGAATGCTGAATGAGCAGGGCCTTGGTCACTACAAAACAATTGAATCCTCTGCCAACTCGCACTGATAGCGAGTGATATTTTAGACAACCATCTCCTGCCAAGCAAACATTCCAGTCTGTTGACTAGTTCTCACTACTGCAAGACCTGCTATTATAATGGTCAGGCTATGGAAACGTGCGTTACACCAAGCTTAACAGTCTAGCCCAGGCAATTCCACACGGGATTAGTGCCTCAACTGCCAGCCAGACACTTACCTGATACGACAGCCCATCCTTGCGGGGGCTTAGTCCGATCTCATCCATGGCTGGGGTGTTCATCATCACTTCAGTCATTTCAGCGGATCTCAGATAATCAGAGCTAGAGACAAAAGACAGCATTCCAGTGATCTGAGGGGCTCCGGCAGGACCGAGCACGATTCAAGCGGCGAAGCGAGCAGCAGAGGCTGTAGGCAGTCTATTTCTGGTCCCTTCCTTCCTGCCCCCCCTTGGAAGGCAGCGGAAAAAGCTCAGTACCTCGTAAGCTATAGCTACATCCAATGCCCTGGGAGCACCTCCCCGGCTCTCCCCCCAGGAGCCCAGCTCCAGCACACCCGGGGACGCTCCGGCAGCAGCGCTTCGCTTTTAACCCCGCTTCCTCCAGCTCTGCCCCGCGGGGAGGGGGGAACTAAAAAACCACAGTAAATGAAGAGCAAGCGCGGGGCGCTTGGTTTTTCTTTCACTTTTTTTTTTTTTTTTTTATTTCTCAAGC
>NW_005054550.1:502219-517212 GCF_000277835.1 Geospiza fortis | reverse complement strand
GGCCGCCCAGCCCCGCTCCTGCCAGCACCTTCCGTGCCCCGCTCCGCCGGCGGGGGTAAAAGCTGAGTGAGCAGCTTCAAGGGGCCGAGTTATATTTAGCAGAACAATGTGAATCAATGACGGGAAAGCGCAGGAGCAGAGGGAGAGGCAAAGCCATTCGCTGCCCGGGCAGCCTGAGCACCGTGGGCAGCTGTAGGTGAAGAGCATTTCCAGCATTCCCCTCCCAACATGAAACTTCTGGAAGGTAAAGTGCATCTTTGGGCGAAAGGCCTGGGCACCCCAAGCTCAGCATGACTCCCGACTTTGTGCATCGATCTGCTGGTGTTTGTGCAGCCCGAGGAGCGGGCTGTGCCCCGATGCGCATGGCTGCAGGGCAGGGCTCCTGGCCACGGGATGGGCCGGGCTCTCCATGGCTGCTGAGAGATGCTCAGGGCTTCTGGGGACAGTTCCCCCCTCTGTTTGCTTTCCCAGGGATGTTGCCATACGCTGACAGGTGAAGTTTAGTGCTGGGACTGTTTGGATTCCACCTGTTGCTCCATGCTGCTGCTCAGACTTTGCCAACACGGTGGATAACCGAGCACACACTTACAAACTCTTCTCGTGTTTCCCTCAAACGCAGAACACTCAGCTGCTGCCGTGCTTCACACACCTGTCTATGCACAGGCAAATACTTGCTATTTGCCCCAGTATCTTAATGCTAAAAAAGCACAAGTTCAGTGTGACTGGAGGAAAGCTTTGCCCTCAGCTCCACTGAGCTACCCTCCAGACTGTGTGTGAGTGTGTACATCCCTACGTGCATGTGTTTCCTCAGACCGGATAATTTAATCTTCTTACATTGATATTATATAATGTGAGCGTATGTGGGTGCTTCACATCAGGCTGCAGCAAGCTGCTGCTTTGAGCCACATTAGAATGAATCACAAGGAGTCAGTCGAGCCCCTGCAAGTGTGTGGAAATTCAGGTGGATGGCAGTGAGCTCCCTGCAAAGGGCCACCAGTCACCTTCCACAAGGTTAAAGGGAGGGAGGCAGCAGAGGGGACTTGGTGCACACAGTCCCTTTGCCCTCCTTAAGCCTCCTGACAATGAGGTTTGGAGTCAGGGAGAGGAGTAAGAGGACAGCCAAGTCTCCAAAGTGCTGGGGAAACAGCTTCTCTCTGGGGAAGACAGTTTCCCTCAGCCTGTCCATCCAGACCCCCTCTCCCTGATGCATCCCCTGGGACACACACGTTCACACTGGCTGTCTTTGATGATTTCTCCACTAAGAGAACACAAAGACTTGACTTGTAAAACGCTTTTTTGATGCTGAACAGCCCAGGTCAGTGCCTGGTGGTATGTGCAGAGGCTGGGAGACCACTCTGGGAGAAGGAGAGAGACAGGGTGCTGCTTCAGTCAAGTCTCTTAAAATTAATTTTCCAGCCTGCCCCAAGCGCTTTCTTCTCCCACCATGTCCAGTTAAAACGTGGGACATGACATGGGGACATAGCTCAGTTCCCTGGGATGTTTCATCTGAAGCAGCCCTGCCTGTGTCCCTCAAACATTTACACACTTGCTATGGACTTCCTGGTGGTGTCTGTACTAAATAAAAGCTGATGAAAAACCCACATTCCCCCCAGGCCCTCTTGCACCAGGCCCACTGATTTGTGCCTCTAAATGCCTTCCTACGCTCAGCAGGGCTTGAAGTTGAAGATTTTTCCCTCCTTGGGAAGCTCATTCCTTTAAGTATATAATTTTTGATACATCGAAGTCCCTGAAGGAGGTCAAGGCACAGGAATGGGGCTCAACCTCTCCTCCATCCAGCCTCCATGGCTCCTGCAGCCACCACTGAGAAAAAGCAGCTCAGATCAGCCCTTTGCCTATGTCCTCTGGGCTCTGCCTTGCCATCTTGGCAGGCATGGGAAGATATTCGAGTTTCCACCTGGATAAGAACCTTTCAGGGGGTGTGAGAGGGATGACACAGAACAAAATCCCTGGATGTCTCTGTGCTGAGTACACAGCTTACTTCCCAACGACTGGGTGAGAGCATGGGCCCTGGCCCTGGCCAATTCCCATCGGGAAGCCTGGGGATCCGTGCTTTTACTGGCTCCAAGCCACGGAGATCTATCCGTGTGATTAACCCTAAATGTGTTAACAGCCCTTTAGAAAGCAAAGGCACACCTCCCGTGATTCCCATCAGTGATTCCCATCAGCCACATTTGGCTGCTCCCCTGCTTCAGGGTGGCTCCACAGCCCGTGGCCACCAGGGTGAGGCTCCGTGGGTGAGCTGTGCACCAGGAACACTGCACCTTTGGCCCTACCCTTGGGGGAAGTCTTGCTGGAGGTATCCAGGTGTCCCAGGGATGGAAGATGTGTTATAAGCCTGAGGAGGCATTCTCCACGCAAGGGAATTGTCCTATAACAAACAGTTCCTTCTGCTTTTCTTGCCCCAGCCAGGTGTGAACAGCTGGGGCTGCAGAGGTGAGCAGGAGGGGCTGTTGTACCTGCAGCTCCCACCTTGCTAAAAACAAGCTTTCCTCTTTGGATAAGCCTTTATATCAATGTCTAGGCTGAAAATGATGGAGCCCAATTAACCCTTGAGCTGTGGAGCTGCCACGTTGGAAATGGCATGTCCAAGCAAGCAGTTTTCATTACATCCGAGATCCTAAAATGCCAAGTCCTCACTTCTCTCAGAGAGCAAAGCAAGAGGAGTTTCCTGCCATCCATGAGTTCACAACCACAGAGCAGTACATGGGAGTAGAGAATAAAATGAGATTAGCTCAAAGTCTTTGATCACAAATAAGAATGAACCCCTGTGCTCATTCTCTGCTCTCTTGATAGGAGCAAGACACAAGCATTTCAAATTGCTATTTTTTTGTCTTTTTTTTCAGCCAGTTCTAGTAAATGGAGCTCAACCTGCTCTGATTTCCCCTTCTTCCCTCATCTCAATGTTCACCAAGTCCCTGTTTCACTGCTGTGTATTTTTGCATTAAACACTGTGGATTCCCCGGTCACCTCGGGGCAGGAAGAGCAGCACTTGGGCTCTCAGCTGGGGTAAAGGGCTTTCCAGGGCGTTGAGCTGAGGGGAACCAGATGAGCCCCCATGCCTTTTTATTACCTTCAGTTAATTTTATAAATCTCTGTAATATTTTGCTTGTCAGGACAGCATAAACCAACAAACAAATGGAAGTTCATACATTCTGGATCAGCAGCAATCCAGCAGGAGCAGAGTGATGCTGAAGGACAGAGCATCGCTATCCTCCTGGAAGACACTTGTGCATCAGCAGAGCCAAGGAGATTGCTCATTTCCCCATATTTTCCCCTAACCTGCTTGGAATGCAAGAGTTTTCATTGCATTTGCCTCCAAGCAAACACAAGACACGGCGTGTCTGGATTTAGATCCCACTCGGCACGGGCTGACCTCACAACAGCCGGCCCCGCTGGCACCCCAGCCCCTCTGCAGCCATGCACGTGGCCACCTCCCTTTTCCAAGGGGTAACTGAGGCTGCACGTGGCCACCTCCCTTTTCCAAGGGGCAACTGAGGCTGCCCAAGGCGACGTGACCAGCGCGGGGTCACCGTTGGGGTCGCCTCCATTCGGGAGTGGAGCTCGCCAGTTCTTGTCTCCCAGCCAGCGTTGTGAATCCTACGGGGAAAGTTTCCTAGTGAAAAAATAAACTCTTCCCACTTGGAATTTAAAAACAAAACCATGGAAACATTTCTCTCCGTCCTAATGTTTTGCAAAAAGTTATTTTAACAAATTTAAATTTGGGGCTTGATTTGACCGTCTTGTGCCCTTTGAAATAGTTGAATCCAGGCCATCACCGCAACCATGTTGGAGCCAGGCCTCAAGCCCCGGCTTGCCTGACATCCCACCATCACCTTGGGCATTTAAGTGCCCCCTCCTCAGCTGAGAGGTGGTCAGACTCCCCCCAGTTCTGGGTTCCTGCACGCAAAGCGTGCAGTAGCTTGTTTTGCTTCACCAAGTTTCATGACCCCCTTGCAAATAGTTTGCATGCCCAGGGATGCTGGAGACAAGCTGAAACAGCTGCCACCTGCAGGCTGCCACCTTGGTGGCACTGTCCCATGTGCCTCTGCCCAGCAAAATCTTCCTAAGAGGTGGTGACTGCAGCTCAAACCAACTCCGGGCTGTCCCTGCGTGGCCCTACCTGTGCATGACCTGGCACAAACCTTCTCCTCTCCGTGCTCATGGCACACAATCTATTTATTTCCTTGGAAAAAAACAGGCTCTCGCAGTGTCATTCTTTCCAGCCACTTTCCACATAGCATCGCGTTTCACAGTGACTCTCAGAGAGTGATTGAGAAGAAAAGGCCACTCAACGTTTGGCTGTCCTGCTCTGTGTGCCTCGTGTTGAAGGGGGTGGGAGAGCAGAGAGGAAAAATGGGGTTCATGCTCTGTGATGAAAAGCAAAAAGGATGGATACACTGGCAGAGTAGAGGGGTTTGATCTTATAGACCAAGATGGGCTGCTAAGGGCCTGGGAATTGGATCTGCTTTTGCAAGGTTGCCTCTGGTTTTATTTTACACTGACCCCCCAGGAAGGAAGGGGCCGTGCTGGAGCTGAGTCTGGAGCCTCTGGTGAGGCTGGCTCGGGGTGGCTCGGCTGGTTTCCATCCAGCTCTGCAGGCCCGATTCAGTGAAAACCTTAATCTTGTCCAGATAATTAGGTTTGTGCTTAAGGACTTTTCTGAACTGGGGACTTTCCTTGGATGGTGACAGCTCCTGTAGATAACCAGGAGGAGAGTGGAAGGAACAGCAATTAGGAGGAAAGGACAATGGACATGGCTTCTCTGTCCCAAGAAACCTAAAATATGAAGACCTTGGTTTCTTCATGGTTTCTTCTCTTTTCCTCTCCATTGCTAGAGGTGGCACAGCTCCATGTCCAGAGTTTCACCCAGTGCCTGGTCCTTGTTTCACCCAGCCCTGCCTGGGACATGTCCCCACAGAGCCTGCAGTCTTCCTGGGCAGGTGGCTGGTCTCCATGACTCTTCCCTGGCCCCCTCTGTTACCCGCCCCTCTCACCAGAGAGGCAGAATTTCAGAGCCATTTTGCAATAAGGTAAAATTCCACAGAGCAGGAGAGAATTGTGCTCAAAAGCCCAGAGAAAGGGGTTTGATGTGGACCTCTCATGTGTAGGTGTCTCACCACCATCCCCTCCAGGTTCCTGCAATTCTCCTTCTGATGGCTCCTGCAGGAGATACACTCGGATAAAGCATGGATGAGCAGCAGAGCCCCATGTCCAGGAAAGGAGGACGTGTCCTTGCTGGACTCTCTGAAGTTGTAGTGAGCACCCTGCACCCTGAAGGAAGCCAGCAGAAGATGTGAGCTCTCAGTGTGGCTCCAGATCATGCCAATACAAAAGGACACATTGAGAACAACGAGTGTCTGGATTAATATTTATATTCTGTCAAGGGAACAGAAATGCCTTTTGGCTGGAATTGGTGTATGGAAGATCTTTCATTTAAAAAATTGAATCCTTTACTCAATCACTGCATTTCCCCTTTTCACCATCCTAGAGTTTTGTTTCTTGATGGGTTTATTTTTTTTAACAGGGTATGTTTTTTAACAGCGTAGTTTTTGGTTTTATTTTTTAAACAGAGTTTATTTTTTTAAACACTCGTATTTATTTCCCTTTTTTCAGTCTGTTGGTCAGATGAGTAGTGCCCTGAGACGAGTTGACCCTAGAGGCAACATCTCCCCTTCCCAGTTTCTGGCAGGTCACTTGCAAGCATCAGGGCGACAGTGGGAGCATGAGAAACACAAAGATAAGTCCCCTGCCTAAGAGGGAGAGAGGCAACATGGAAATCCAAGCATCAAGAAGGCACCAAAACACAGGAGTTAACTGGGGGAATTTATTCCTTCTGCAGTATCTCATCTATGCTGTAATTAAAGCTGTGACCACTGCTATCCCAGCACAGGGCAGCTTTTACAGCAGTAATACTATTTTTGCACCAAGGGAGGACTAACATTCTCAATGTTAGGCACATCTGTCTCAACAGAAGTGAGCCAGAGCTGTAGCTCTGGCTGCTGTGAGAGCAGACAAACCACTGTGTCCCCACCACAAAGCATGGGAGAGGATGAGCAGGAGCATGGCAGCCCCAGGAGTTTCCCCAGCAGAGTCAGCTTTGTTGAAAAGAGTTGAAAGGACCTAGGGCAGAGAATTAGTGATGAAAATCTAGTACTGATTTAGGGGGATAGCTGCTCACCCAGCAGAGCCCCAAGCTCTTCTACTTGTTGGATGAAAGGCAGACATGGGAAGAGCTATGGCCACACTGCAGATGAGGAGCATGGGACAGCTTGAACCAGGATGTGCCTGGCCTGGCTCCTGGCAGGCACCCAGCTCCTCTGGGTTTGTGGTAGATCCAGGCTTGGGGAGCAAATGCAGGCACTTGGGAGAGAGGGACTCTGACCACATGGGTCTCAGCAATGCTCCTCTCCACACCCTGTCCTGCATGTGCACAGGTGTGCAGGAGCCAGCACGGTCCCTTGTGGTCATTGGCCTGTCCCATCCCTGTCCTGATCAAAGTTTCTTACTTTACTTTGCCTATTAAATCAAACCACGATGCTCAGCACTGACCTTAACTCTGACCTAAGAGGGCCTACATCTGTCAAGGAGCAAGAAGTAATCCTATGAAATCCTCAGCTTCCTACTTAGGAGTGGAGGCTAGTTACCCTTTTGCCTTCTGCTCCGAGAGCTCACTAAGACAGGGATCGATGCAGTAATTGCTTCTTTGGGGACTCCAGGAATGAGTAGCTAAAGTAGCTCAGCTCTGAAGTCCTGTGCCTACTCAATGGCAGCTCTTCCCTCCCTTTCCAAAGGCTGCAACGTGGCCTCAGTGGGGATTTGTGTTCCGCTCTTCAATCCCTGGTTTGTGATCCACTGCCCAGAATAACCATGTGGCAGGATGATCCCTTCCTCCCCTCACCCACCTACCATTCCCAAAGCAGCAGGGGAAGGATCCTGGCCCCAGCCCATCCCATCCCATACAGTTACACACATGGGAGTGGGGCAGTGTTCCCTGTGTAAACCCTTCATCCAGGCCCCCAGGAGGAGTCACTGCAGTTTGTCTTACACAGCTCCGGGTACTTCCCGTGGTAGGAAGCAGCCCTGTGGCTCCTGTCCTCTGGCAGCTGCATTGTCTGGCCAGCCCGCAGGGGAAGGGATGGGCTTTATCTTAAATCTGCCACTGCTGTTGAATAGTAATCGGGCAGCTCGGTCATTCCACCAAAGAAGAGACAAATTCTCTGCTCACCTACCTCTACTCGTATGGACTTTAGTGCAATTGCACCAGGAGAAAACACACTCCCTTTGCTCCCAGCTGCTGAGGGCACCCAGGGCACGCCGTCTCCCCTGTGCCCACAGCTGGGAGCATCCCCTCTCCTGCCACTGAAACCTGGGCGCTGAAATTCCTGCAGAAAGCATCTTAGGGGGAAACTGCGTCCAGAGCGTGAACCGGCGGCACGAGCTCATGCTCCTGCCGCGGCGTGCGGGACACGCTCCCTGCCGGGAGCGCCCGGCCCTGCAGCATCCTCCGCGGGGCTGCGCACCCATCTGTCCTCGCTGCGGGACAGACGGACGGGCCACGCCGTGCGCCCAGGGGGCTGCTCGGCGTTTGGCAGCCGCGGAGCAAGCCTGCGTGCCGGGTTTGCGAGTGGGGACTGCCGTTCGGTAGGCAGACGGCAGCAGAGGGTTTGTGGGTGGGAAGGTGTCTCCAAACACAGCCTCAGACACCACCAGCTTAGTCTTGCAGTCGGGGTGTTTCTGCAATATGGAAAAGTATCACCATGGCTCCCCCCTCTGCAAAGGAGCACTTGGCAGCCGAGGAAGTAGGTTGGGAGTGCAGTCACTACCGATGCTGCACGAAGTGGCACTCGTCCCACAGGAAGCCTCTTAAAATGCTCCATGGACCCAGTGCAGAGCATCGCCGACACCTCCATGGTGCAGCCACCCCTACAGGAGATGAGGCCATGCCAGCCTGGCTCTGCAGCAGTTTGGAGAAGGATGAGGATGGCCTTTACACTTGAAATTAAAGGCTACAGAAGCAGGCAGGAGAACCAGCAGCCCCCTGCCAGGGCTGAGCGAGGTGGCTGGAGTTGCCGTCAGGTGGCAGATGTGCCTGGACCTTCTCAGAGAGCATCTCAGTGTGTATGAAGGAGGAATTGTCCCACTCACCTGACTGTGGGCCACACAGTCTCACCACCACAGGACACAGCCTGTGTCCTGGAGGCCCAGCCTGCTCACAGAGGGAGCCAATAGATTCCCTGGGTTATGCTGGACAAAGTCAAAACCTGCAGCTTAGCTGCCATGCCTGGGAGCAAGGGAGGGCACAGAGGCCAGACCAGGGATATTTTTCTCATTGCAGCACCAGCTACTGCACCAGACCAAAACCAGCACCTCATTTGAAATATGGCGTTCCCTGACCTGGCCAAAACCATGCCGGGCTTGCAAGGTGGGGCTGGCTGGCTGCACAAGGAGCTGCACAGGAATCAGGCCCCACATCCGTGTCTGCAAGGAAGCTCATCTCCCTTATCAGTGCCAGTGTTGACCCAGCCTCGCCTGGGTCTTGAGAACTATCAGCCCCACCATCCTGAGGGTGTGCCAGGGGCAGGTCCTTGCAGAGATAACCCAGCTCTGTGTCAGCAAGCCATGCCCCCAAACACCACGACACACCCCACTTCTTGTGGGGAGCCCAGCAGAGAGACCCAGCACCAGGGAGGTGGGAAGGAGGATGAGACAGCAGCAGGGCTGGCCAAACCTTGCTGTGAGCTGCTTCAATAGAAAAGCAATCACTCATGCTCCACCTAAAGGCCTGTGATTTAATCCTGGGGGACCAACAAGGGGAGATCCAAGATAAACAACATCTGTGCATTCACAAATAGGAAATGGAGCTGCTTTCATGTCCTGAGCCTGTTGATTAACCGGGTTATTGTTTGGCTTGGCACTAGAAGCTCGGTGACTTGGAAAGAAGGTAACTAAAAGGGATCATTTTGTTACACACCCTGAATTCAAGAATCTTTAAATAGTGTGCGGGTTTGCATTTTGCCTGCAGAAGACTGATGGGAAAAGGTAGCAGAAGAGTGCAGATGGCTATCAGAAAGGAACCTGTGTTTAGTCTGCTTGTGCCAGATGGGAATGGAAAGTTCTCTCCCTTGCCAAGTGTTTAAAAGAGGAAATAGGATGTGATATTCTGCCTCCCACTCCTTTCTCTCCCCTGAAACCAACTCACTGTTCTACTTCCATTTGTTGTAAAAAGGTAAAAAAAAAAAAAGTAGCTTGGCCCATGTAAAGCCTTGGAGACAGTTGGAGACACACCTTGTTCCTTTTTAATGTGTTTATTATGTGGAGACGGATGGAACAGTGTATTTTTATACACAGCTGGGCCCAGCACTGTGCAGCACCTGTCCTTCAGTCGCTCATATTCATCCCTGTCACAGAAACAGGACTGCAAAGTCCCCAAACCATCTTCTGCTGTCATCTCCTCCACACAACTCAAGAGTCAGACACCTTGGCTGACAAACCTACCTGTGAGATGGACCAAAGCTTCTTGCCTGAAATTCCTGTGCTTCCTCCCAGTTAATAAATCCAGGTCT
This sequence comes from Geospiza fortis, assembly GCF_000277835.1. Lineage (NCBI taxonomy): Eukaryota > Metazoa > Chordata > Aves > Passeriformes > Thraupidae > Geospiza > Geospiza fortis. The sequence goes on along the minus strand of NW_005054550.1, from coordinate 507,628 downwards.
GCTCTGAACTGTGACTGCCTGGGAAACTTGTGGAGGTGGCGGAGGCTGGGATTGTGAGGCTGGTTTGAGGCATTGGTTTTGGGAGCTCCAGGGACTGACCCTTGGTGATGTGGTGCATCAGTAAACTCCTGGGTTAATTGCAGAAATATCTTATGGATGTGGAAGATGTGGATAACAGAATCACAAAGCAGTTCTGGGCAGAAAGGAGTGGTCCAGGGCCTCCTATCCAGCCCCTGCTTGGAGCCAAGCTGGCCTGCAAAGTTGAGCAGGTAGCTGAGGACTAGTCCAGGTGAGCTGTAAGTGTTTCCCAGAGCAGAGATCCCACCAGCTCCCCAGGCAACAGGCCCAGGGCCTCACTATCCCCATGGTGAACATTTTTCTTTCTCTCTAACCAGGACTTCCCTCTGCAATTTGTGCCTGTTGCCTCTTGCTATGTTCCTCCAAGAAGGGTCTGGCCCCACCTTCTCACCAGCCCCCCAGAGGCGGTGGATGACAGTAGCCAGACCCCCTCCTTTGCTTCTTGCTCTCCAGATGGGACAAACCACCTCCAAATAATGTAAAGCAATGTCCTCATAGGAATAACATCCACCCAGCTGGTCTCAAGCACAGGCACTTCTGCAGTGTCCTACAGCTATAGCTTCTGAAGGATTGCTCTGATCACTTATTTCCCCAGATAATTAAAGAACATTTGTATAACCTTTTCATAGAGGCAAATGGCCTCTTGTGCTCCAGCCCCGATCTGTGTGTACCCAGAAGTGAAACCATGGCTGAACAGAGCAGCCCCATGTGTAACAGCAGAGCCTTCAGGAGAAAAGCTTCTATCACACCTTCCCATACAGCTTCCAGGCCACCCCACAAACACCCCTGCCTTGTTCACAAAGCCACAGGGTGCTGGATCTGGGCACAGTCCCCACTGCTGCAGAAATCCTCAGGGAGGAGAAGAACAGGGGCCAGCACCCACCCAGCTGGAGATGCTGCAGCTGCTGGGCACTGGCCACATGGCCATCTCCAGCCTGAAAGGACACAGCTCCTCAGAGTGGGGACGAGGCACCCACTAGAGGGTGGAGGGCTGAGCGTGGTGGGCAGGAGGGCAGGAGGGAGCTGGGGCAGCCTGGTCCCCTGCCTGCCCCTGCTGTGTGCAGGAAGCCACCAGGCAGCTACTGGACTCCAAGGGCTGGGGCATTTAATGAGCAGTTTCAGGAATGTTCTCAGCTTTGCTGTCTCTGGCACTAATTACTAATTACTAAACCTTTCCAAAGCTGCTGTCTGTGTGAAACAAGGCCCTTGGTTACATCAGGGCTGCTGTGGGCAGCAGGGCAATGCTGTGAGGGTGTCTGCTCAGTCTGGAGGGGCTGGGCATGTTATTCCTATCTTTTTCTCACAGGGAAAGAAAGAATAAGGCTTCCCTCTCACTGTCACATGAGAGCTGCTGTCACTTGCCTTGCCAGGCACCGGGGTGTCCTGCCTCTGCCCTGGGAGGGTGTAAGCTTCTCAGGTGTGAGGAGCAAGGGAATGGGGCAGAAATAGGCCTGGCCTGCCCAGGATATGTGTCCTGGACCTACCTCCAGCTGGCAGGAAATCCACATGGAGACTGGTGAGATCAGTTTAGTAATGGTTGCGGGAGAGGATGGGAGAAGGAAAGGCAGGGATGGGGAGAGATGAATGCAAGATGGATGGGTGTCTGGGATCTGACTGGCAAAAAATGGGAGCTGTGGAGTTAGGACAGGGTTGGGGACAGTTGTGGGAGAGAAGCTTGGATAGTGCTGGCTGTTTTTGTAAAAGAGTTGCCATGGGAAGTGGCCACCCAAAGGTCAGCCTTTCCCTCTGCTAGTGCCTGTCCTCAGCAAAGGCACAGCACACAGGGAGGCAGCTGTACCCCCTCTATGCCAAAGGGCCAGCTGGGTTCCCATCCCTTGTCCCTTTCCTGCCTGTAAGAGGCAGGGAGAAGTGCTTAACTGCATCCAGGGTGGTGTGAAGCCCTGCTGGGTTTTTTCCAGGTGAGACTCCCCAAATCACAGCCCCCTCAAAGCTGCTGGATGGTCACAACCTCCTGACAACCTGCAGGCAGCCTGGCAGGGTCATGCTCCCCAGCTGCACTCCTTGCTCTCAGGTACAGAAAGGTAAAATATTTTCCCTTGCTCTGGGCTCCTGGAAGGTTAAGCCCTGGTTAAGAAGAGCTCACCAACAAGCACTTTGACAAGTTGTGCTACCAATGCAGAGAGCTATGGCCACATCTGGGCAGGAGTGGGGGCCGAGAGCATCCCTGCTGCAGGGCTGCTGCCGGCTACACTGGGGCAGGGAGGGATTTAGCCCTAAGAGTCTTAGTGACGCATCTTGGGAGACTTAGGCTGAGCCTGGCTTGCAGAGACGTGACCCGTGCTGCATTTCCCGTGGTCACCTGCCAGTCTGCATTATGTGAGCTGTCACCACTCCCAGACACAACACGTGAGCGCCATGGCACAAGGAGGGGGAAGCAGCCCAATTCCTTACTTGGCCCAGCCTTGCCCCTGCATCAAGGCTGCTGAAACACAACATGGGGCTGCTCTCAAAGAACAAAATCTACTGCTTAAAGCTGACAGGGAACCAGCAACCAGTTTGCTGTTGCTTTGACTGGAAGGAGGAGATGCTGGGTCATGTCTCTGGGTCATCCTTGCCACTGCCTAGGGGGGGTCAGCATTTAGGATGGGGAAGAGCCAGGACTGTGATTGCTGAATTCTGGCTCCTATTTGACCTGTATTTGTAAGAATTGCAGTATGAGTCACTGCAAACAAAGCAGCAAAGACCAAGGCACAATTTAATGACATTGTTTATGATAATTCTATCCACAGGTGTATTTTTATAGCTGAAGAAAATGGGGAAAGGAAAGTAAAGGTCTTACTTTGCCTTGCAGAAAGGCAGTCCCAGGGCCAGGACCAGCCCTTGCAGAATGGAGCAACATTCTGGTTTTCACTGTGAAGGCTGGCTTGCACAGAGACCACCCACTCCGAGAACTGACCTGACTTTGGTGATCACATTCAGCTGAGATGAAAGTTGAAACAAGGCCAGCTGTAATCCCCAAGAAACCAGGCCACTCTCAGGACTCAGGACAATCAGGTCCCATTAAAAAGCATCTGCCAGACTGATGTCCTGTGGGTTTCATTACTGTGCTTAGCTAGAAATCATTGGTGAGGACTGATCTCCTGTGGCCTGGGGAAGGAGCTCAAAAGCTGCAGGTCAGTTTCAGGTGCAGCAGTGTCTGTTTTCAGAATCTTGTCTCCCAAAGGCAATGGGATGGTGCCTTTGGCAAGTAGTGTACTCGGCTTCTTCCCTAAAAGACATGGAAACTTAGGAAGAGAAATGTGACAGTCTTGGAAGTGACAGGCGAAGTGCTTGAAGTACTCAGTACGTGACACGGCACAGCTAATAAGCAGCAAAGAGGACACCATGGAAATGCCTGCTGTTGTTTGCCTTTTTCCTCACCATCCGTTTGTCTTTTGACCATTGCAAAGTCTCCAAGCCACAATTAGGAGTGGAACTTGTTGCAAGAGTTCCCAGATTTAATTGAGCTCCCTTGAAATGAAACAATTTATAACAACCTTTTGCAAGGACGAAACACACTGTACTCTGCTCTGGTACAGCCAGGAATATGCTGTCCTGGGGGCTGGGGAGCCCCACTGCAGCACACAGGGACAGCTGCCACCCAGGGACAAGCTCCCTGCCGGTCCAGCAGCTTGACCCCAATCCCACTGAAATCAGTAGGAATTTTAAGATCCCTGATGCAGGAGTCATAGGACGCAGAACTCGGGTCTGGCTCCAGGAAATATATTTAGTAGAGAGGAACAAGAGCAGGCTGTTAGGAATATGATTTTTTTGTTATATTTCATGTATCTCACCTCGCAAGTGTAGTGAGATCCCTGTCCCAGTCCCTAACTGGAGTGCATCTAATGGGATCTTGATTTGCCTTTTTTAATCAATGAGGAACACTCTCTGCCCTGCCTCTTGGCAGGACAGACAAAAACGCTCACATTGCAGTGGTGGAAGCATAGAAGGGCAGATCCAGACCTTGGCTCATGTTCTGGACCTCTTGCTCATCCCTGCTCCTGAACAGCTAGACCTGGGTGGCAGCTGAGGACTACTTCATGTATTTTTGGAAGAGAAGTCTCCTAGCTGTCTAGAAATCACACACTTGCCTTTCTGCCTGTCTGGGGCAAGAGCACATGATGCCAAAGTCACGAGCTGACCCTGGGTGACACTTGGGCATCTCTGGCTAGTATAGGAATAGAGCATGGGGTCATGGCAGGACCAATCATTTACTCACTAAAAAAAGGTTGGTTTGGACTAAAAGGGAATGTTTGCAAATGTCACCGCAAGTCAGCAGACAGTCACGCCAGCGCTTCAGACATTAGGGGTAAATCCAAGTACAAAGAAGCCCTGGCTGGCTTCAGACTTCTTTCAGGGAAGTTCTTTCACTTTGCTGAGCAAACCAAACTACCAGAAACATTCGCTTCTGACTGATCTAAAATGAACCCACTTGACCTTCTTCCTGATTTGATTAATAGTAGGAAGAATTTCGTATTTGTACAGTTTTAATAACAAGCCATCAAGGAGAAGCCATGAACTGTGGCTGAGCCATGTCGGGAGCCTCCTGGAGAAGGGAAAATTGTCCCAGCCTGACCTGCAGCAGCTGCAGGGCCATGAGCTCAGTGGAGCTCTTCAGGATTCACCGAGGTGCCTTCTCCCAGGCCCTGAATGTTGCAGTTGGAAGACACCCCTCATGGCTTAGGGGTGTTGCATTATCCAAAAAGTCCTCATTGCAGCAGGTTTTACAAGAAAAAGTAGAATCAGCTTGGGGCACTTGTAGTGGGGATAGAAAGAAGAAAGACTTGCAGCATTCTTTTACAAATAAAGTTATTTTAAAATGTTGAAATGTGTCTAAAATAAAAAAGGCCACTCTGTAGAACTGGCCCAAGCCAATGCGACGATAAAACAGGAACCTGCCTTGTTTTATGGCCTCCTGCCCTCCACACCCAGCAAACAGAGCCCAACACCAGAGGACCAGCCTTGTGTCCAAAGAAGTCACATCTTGCAAGAGCAAATTTGGCAGAAGCTGTGTGGCAGAGTGACTTCAAAGAGAAGCAGCTTGTTTCTTTTGGAGACAGGGAGGAAGGGATGTTACTAAGTAAAAACTGCCACGGCTTTTATCCATGCGCGTCTAAGCCAAACCTGGCTTTACGCGAGGGCCAGAGCCTTCAGGTGCTACATGCCATCAGCAGACGCTGCCGATGGTTGTTGCTCCCCTCTGATAAACACTTCTTTCGTGCTTTAGCGCACAAATGACCCGGGCCGGGTTTTTTTGCTGGGCGGCGGTGTCAGCAGCGGTGTGTGCCGACAGCAGAGGGGAGTGTTGGGCCGCTTTTCCTGCGCCTCCCG
>NW_005054550.1:466902-502090 GCF_000277835.1 Geospiza fortis | reverse complement strand
CTGGTCCTGACAGCTTCTGCTGATGCCTCAGGTTTTGGCTTTTATATTTTTTCAGATTCTGTTCTGCTTTAGTGTGTAAGTCTAGGCTTCATATTAAGGGACAGTAAGCTCTCTTCACAGAGCAGGGAGACAAAACAATTCCTTCTCTCGCTGGGGACCCAAGGACAGCCGATCCAGATCTCAGGCCCAAGAGCATAAACAACAGTGGACTGAAAAGAGAAAAAACAAGAAGGATGGGACTTCATGGGCTAAAGCTGTAATTGGACAATCAGCTCCAATATGCGAATAGACCAAAACTTATAAAAGTGAGAGACCCCATGACGGGTCAGGCATTTTGTGGCCATTTTGGGTTGTGCTGCCCAAGGTGGATCTGTTGAGGCCTCTTAATAAACCCCTACTTTATTCTTTAGCTCTGTCTAGTCTCTGTTCTAGGTCAGCATTCACAAGGCACCACTGCAGCCCCTCGGCTGCTCGCACACCTGTCAGAGCAAAGCTCCTCCCTGGCAGTGCTCAGGAGCACAACTCACACCTGGAAAGTGGCCCCCATGAGCAGGGTGAGGGGTGGAAATTCATTCCCACCAGAGAGCTGGAAGTGCTCAGCTCTGTGGGGCCTTGGATCGCGGCCTCTGACAGTCACAGGCCCGAGGTAAATTCATACAACTGGAGAATGGTGTGGGTTGGAGGGAACCTTAAAGGTCACTTACTTCCAAAATCCTGTCAGGGGCAGGGACACCTTCCACTAGACCAGGTTGCTGAAAGCCCCATCCAACCTGGCCTTGAACACTTCCAGGGAAGGGGCATCCACAGCTTCTCAGGGCAACCTGTGCCAGTGCCTCACCAGCCTGTAAGCAAGAACCCCTTCCTAACATCTAATGTAAATTGCTCCTCTTTTAGTTTACAGCCATTTCCCCTTGTCCTATGCCAATCTTTCCATTAAAAAGTCACTCTCCCTTTTTTTAATAAGTCCCCTTTAAGTACTTGAAGGTGCTCTAGGGTCTCTTCAGCTCTTCTCCAGGCTGAACAGCCCCAGCTCTCTCAGCCTGTCTTCATAGGAGGGGTGCTCCAGCCCTCTGAGCATCTTCCTGGCTTCCACTGGACTGTCACTAAGAGGTCTGCATCTCTCTTCTGCTGGACCCCAGAGCTGGACACAGAACTCCAGGTGGGGCTCATAAGGGCAGAGTAGAGGGGCAGGATCCCCTCCCTCAGCCTGCTGACAGTGCTGCTTATGCTGCATCCATGAGAGCCCCTAAGTCCTTGTCAGGGCTGCTCTCAAGGAGTTCTTCTCCCTGTCTCTATTCATGTCTGGGATTGCCCCAACCCAGGTGGTGCAGATGGCCTCACTCTGAGCAGGTCCTGGAGTAGGACAAAGGGAAAAAGCCCCTCTGTGCTGCAGTGCTGTGCAGCCTGCCCAGTGCAGGCCAGTCCCCCTGAAACGGTGTATTCCGTGGTTAAAGAAGGCCCTGCAGGGGAAAAGTACACCTTTTATAAATTGGCTGAGCTCCTGGGGACAAAAGGTATTCTGTGAAGTTAAATATTAAAGCTACCCTGGATTATTCATTAAGCATCAATTATCACCATCACATTTACTGTCAGACGTTTCAACGCTGCTATTCTGCTCCAGGAGGGAACATATTTTTAGGCTGGTTTCAGAAGGAAGGGTGTTCTTGGGGTCAGCTGTGCTTGTCTGTCTGCCCTCACTGATTCGGGGAAGACATTTCAGCCTAAGTTTTTGGCAGGCTGGAAGCCTCCACACACTGTGTTGCTGCAAATTAATTAGCCAGGGGGATGTGGGGAGCCCTCAGACCCAGCCAGTGGTATGGGTGCAGGTGGAGCAAGCACCTGATGGGTGCAAGAGAAGCTCCAGGCAGGGCAGCTTTGGTGCCAGCACTGGGAGCTCAGCCATGGGACACAACACCATGGGAGACTTCAGCTTCCCTAACTCTGCTGCCCAATGAATAATTTGCACAAATACCTGCCAGCTGTGAATTGGCTCCTTATCCCACATCCTTTCACTGCTCCCTCCCCTCGTTTGTGCTTTTGTGGCATTACAAAGTTGGAACAAGCTTTGGTTTAACAATAAAGGCAGCCTCATCTGCAAAACAGGATGTTCCAAAATAAGATCTAATTTTCCTCTGCAAGAACCTAAGGCAAAAGTAAATTGATATCCACTCTAAAGGCAAACACAAACAAAGACTTATTATTTATCATTAAAACATCTTGAAAAGGCTCTAGAGCCCTAAAAGCAAAAGTTTCATGCTGTATAAAAGAGTTATGTTTCTGAGATGTATCAGTTCAATAATTAAAACAGCATCTATGAAATATAAATGTAAGATATTAATAAATTAAATTAAATTAAAGCCACTGAAAGCCAATTATCTTGTAAAAGATCTCTGATAGCTAAACTAATGAGATGTAGAAAGATTAATTTAGATCCCCATTTTGGGAGGTGATTATAAATTGCCATAATGCCACATTCAGTTACTAGGTTGTTATTGAAACCTGTGAAATACATTTGGAAAGGTTTTTAAATATTCAGGATGGAGTAAAAATTAGGAGTTAGAAATAATAAAAAAATTAGCTGTCTTGTCATATTGCAGCTTTAATCCTATTACCTCTTCTAGTTTACAAAGCTTCAGATGTCTCTCAAAGCATTGATCTGTGGGGACGGTGGGGTTTATGAGCAGGGATTTATGTGTTTTAATAACTGCTGAACTTCAGCTATTTCTCTGGTTTTGCTTATTTGAGAGATTGTTTCTGTTAAGAAAATTAGTCCACAAACACCAGAAGTTTATGTCCAAAAAGGAGACAGAGGAGTCCTTTCTGGCTTTACTCCAATAAAAGGAGAGGCCATGAGGCATTCCCCAGGGAGCTCTCAAATTTTTGGAGGATGCAGCCTCCTTTTTATCCTAATTTCCTGGCTGCATCTCCCTTCTCTCTTTCCCCATTGGCTGAGGTACTTGAGAGGTACAGACTCCCTGATACACCTGATACTGAAGATTTCCCTCTCATGTATAACCCTCCCTTTTAATTTTTAATTCTTATGGAATTTACGGGTTTTTCTTCCCCATTGTTTCTTTCATCTCTCAATGTCTAATTTCGTTTATCAGCAAACCTAAAGTTTATTTGTAAAAGCAATATCTTTTTCCATTCATCAATCAATGGACTCCTTCCCATTGTATCTTTTTATCTCCCAGAGCTAGTTTTATCTACCAGCAGACCTACAGCTTGTTTGTAAAGACAAATCTGCTATTCCTCTCATTTCTGTGTAGGATTATTGCCCTTGCTGCCAGCACTGCCTGATGGATTTCTTTGGCCATAGGGGCAGAACAGGCCATCAGCCATGGTCTTGTTGAGCCTCCAAAGGAAAAAGGAAAAGCCCACTGCTTTCCTTGCAGCTCCTGGTGAAAACACTGAGGAGCATCAGTGATGGTTTTTGAGGTCAGGGTGAAGCACAAGGCCTTTGTGCCTCTGTTTCTGCAGCTGCTGTAGCACAGCACAGAGCTCTGGGGGAATGCAGCAGGGTGATGGTGGTGCAATGCATGCCCATGACCCACAAACTATGCTAGAAGCTGGCCAGCCTTGTTTTGGTGGGGACCTGCCATGCAGGGAGCTCTTGGAGAGCTTTGTGTAAGGACTCAGGGACTCACCCCTGAGCGCTCAGTTTTGCTTCCCCTGGTCCAAGGGGTGCCAAAAGGTCTCCAGCAGCATGTCTTGGCTGTATTTTTACAGAGCAGTGGGAGCATGGCAATCTCTCCCTGAGCCAGGAGGAAAGTTGCAGGTAGGGGAGGGCAGTGGGGCCTTGAAACCTCTGGCACAGGGTGATAGCTGTGAGCTACTCCCCCAGGGGCAGCTGCTACATCAGCCAGCGGGGACACGGCCTTGGGGCTGGCAAACTGCACTCAGGGGCAGCAGGGAGGGCGAGGAGCAGCTCACTCTGCATGGTGTGCACAGCTCTGCCTGCAGGATCAGTCCCACATCCCCGGAGCTGGGGGCAGAGGAGCAGGGCCAGGGGAGTCCCTGGGCACCATACAGACGGCCCTGGGTGGACTCCAGCAGAAGAGGAGGAGGCAGAATCCCAGCAGCAGCAGCACCCTGGAGAGGCAAACAGAGAGGTTCCATCATCAGCACTGTGCTCCTGGGAGGTGAAGGACTTGTGCCAGGACAACCTGCAGCCGTCCTCGGGCAGAGGAGGGGTGAGCATGAACTGGGGAAAGGCATAGCAGACAAGGGAGGGAGTGGGTTTGATACTGATAAGGGATTGTTTTTCCCTTTTATCTCCTTTTTCTCTGATAGTCTAGATAATATCACCCAGCACTGTAAGTGGATTGATTAACACTCTTTGATCAGGCTGTTAGAACTCTGAAGTAGTCAAACAGCAGATTGATTCTCCCGGGTGAGGTGTGTTTCCCCAGCCCACATAAAGGCATCAGCTGCGGTGCACAGAGCTGGCAGAGAAGGCAGCAGCCCTCTGGGGATCCCTTAGGGCGTTTTTGTGAGTAGCCCTTCTGAGAGAGCCTTTTTTTGGGTGCCATCCTGTGGCAGTCAGAGACAAGCAGCAACAAGGCTGCTCTGTGTTCACACAGCCTCAAGTGTCTTGCTGAAAGCATAGCACCCGGTTTTGGGGGCAGCACAGACTAACTGAAAATACTGAAGTGGAGAACCCAGCAGGTTTGAAAGCCTTCGTTCCTCTTCCCCAGCTAGGGAAGAGAAATGTTCAAGGGATGCCTCTAACCATCCTTGGACAGAGGAAGGAAAGCTCTCTGCCTTGTCTGTGAGAAGAGATAAATTAGAAATCCCTGCTTAGGGGATTTCTTGGTTGAAAAACCTTCTGGAGGGAAGAAGTACACTAGAAAAACGACAGAGTAGCAAGCCCAGATTTGGGTGAGGCTCTGCCATCTTCTCCCAACCTGCTTGAGCTGTAGTTTGTAAACAGACCTTTCTGTAAAGTCTAAAATAACTTTAGAGAAGACAAAAAGATGTCAGAGCTAGCAAATTGGGTTACTCAGTGGGGAACAAACCCCTGGGGTCCAAACTCTTGCAGAAGTATGCAGCAGGCTGACCTAGAGTTTGCCAAATTAAAAGAGATGAGCAAGTGTAAACTCTTCTCCCAAAAATCCTTAAAATGTGCAGGAGCGTGGGCTGTGTGGTTAGTTGCCAAAAGCTTAGCTGAAGAAAAGCAGGCAGCCCAGGTAGAAATTCAGAAGCTAAGGGAGGAAAACAAGAAACTGAAAGAAGAAATGAAGGCTCAGCAGCTTAAACTAGAGGAGGGTATAACTCAAGAAAGAGCTGTGGCCATGGAAAAAGTGCGAACTGTTCTCCAGTATCAAGAGGCGTGTGAACAAAAAAAGGCCATTTTCAATGAAAATCAGGCATTGAAGGAAAAAGTAGCCATCAGTACAAAAGCTGTAGAGGAGGCACAAGGAACAATCCAATTACTGGTGCAAAAAATACAGACCCTAAAAGAGAGGGGCACAGACCACCGGGCCTGTGAGGTCAAGATAGAGAAGTTAAAAGCCGCATTGGAGGCGAAGCACGGGGCTGTCACAAAAACACCCCATCAAAGGGATGATGAGCACTGGGATGGAAAGGAGTGGGTTCATCCGGATGGAAGTCCCTCCGCAGAGGAGTGCAAGCCTGCGAGCCCACCGTCAGTAGTTTTTGAGAGGCCAGAAAGGTTTAAAGCAAATCCTGTTTCGCTTTCCTGCTGCGCTGCAGCGGCTGGGAAGCGGGAGCGGGGGGCAGCGGAGCAGGGCGGTGAGAGAAGCGGGCAGCCTCGGGCAGAGCAGGCTCCCATCGAGGGGAGAACCGCCGCCGGCCCAGCTCCTCGCCACTCCAGAGCCAGGGACACCCAGGGAGCGAGAGAGCAGTCGGCAGGGAGCGTCTGGGCAAGGGAGGGACCCGGGAGAGGAAGGGGCAGCGGAGGAAGGGAAAGCTCCAGGGATGTGCGGGACCCAGAGATGCTGCAGAGCGCTGCCGCTGCTGCTGTGAGCCCCCAGAGCCCCTTCCTGGGAAAAGGGAGGAAAGGGAGATGGCAGGGCAAGAGACAGTGGCAGTGCAGCGCAGCCCCCCGGTTTGTGGTACAAAACACCGTGGCCAGGAAGGAGTTAAGCACGATTCGAGTGGAAATATGGAGGGAGCTTCGGAGGCAGGGGGAGGACATGGCCCGCTGGGATAACGCTCCCACCAGGGTTTTGTTGGATCGCCTGCTGGAGATCAGCGGGAGGAGAGAGGGAAGCGAGCCCGGGGCTCCTGCCCTCGCTGTCTTAGCCTAGGGCAGACAGTGCCCCTCTTCCCCGGGCTCGTGGTCGGACCCAAACCGGACCACTGGGGAAGGCTCCCGCACTGGGAGGTGGGAAGCAGAGCCCTGGAGGGATCATCCATGTCAAACAGAAAGCTGGGGCACCAGAGTGTGTCTGCTGCAAATTGAGAAGGCTCCTCTGCAGAGAAAAGTGCAGGAGGAGTGAAGTGTTAAGAGGGTTTGGGTTTTTAAAGGAGAAACACAGGTAAAAGTTGACTTTTCCAGCAGGAACAAATCAGGGCTGCAGTAAAGCAGAGGCTGCTTGAGCTCTGCCACAGCCACTTTGCTGCCCTGAGTCTGGGCAGGGGTATCAAATACTGCTCAGGCCAAGTTAGCAGAAGCTGTTTGGGGAAAAAAGAAAGCTTTTAGGACTGGTAAAACACTGGAGCTGTGATACCAGCTGGACTGCAGCGTTTGTGAGCAGGGATGTGCAGCAGCAGCACTGGGAATGAGCTCTAGGTGTGAAGGCTGTGCAAGAAAAGATTACAGGAGTCCCAAGCATGGCATAAACCCTGAGGGTGAAGCAAGGAGGAAAGAATAATATCTTCTTTCTGAGTCTTCTCTAGGCAATCCAAAAGGGTTTGGACTTGCAAAAAGAATAAAAGCTGACCATTTAAAAAAATAATACCTGTCTGTTTGTTGTCAGAGGCAAAGCAGAGAAATCGAGAGGTAAAAGCAAATTCAAGAGGTACCAGCAAAATGAAGCAGCTCATGTTTAGCATTAGTCTTGTTAAATTCAGTAGTGTGTTCTCAATAAGCATGTGGAAGTACGTGCAGCAGAGAAATTTAGGAGTAGTATCAAAAAAAGGGATTCAGAGGAATGTGAACTAATTGCTACCAATGCTTAAAAAGTTACGAGCTGGAAAAGTGGCAGATTATGTATGTACCTATAAAGTGTTGAGGGGATGGTTATTAATGATAAAATATTCTAATTGACTTGGGACAGAATTCACTCTGAAAGCAAAAAGTTAAATATATGATGCATGGTTGGTGAATTAACACTAGCAGTTTTTTTCTTAAAGTGGAGAAAAAGAGAAGTAAAAAAAAAAGAAGTAAAAAACACCTATCATGGTAAAGTATACACATTAATGTAATATTTTTAAATTAAAATATAAAGTTCTTCTGTTACAGAGATACAATGGAACCAGCTGAAGCAATTATGATGGAGAACTGTTGAGCAACTGTTTAAAAACATAAGCTAATAAATTGTATAAAAATATGTGAAGATGCAGTTTATTAGATCCTTAATATCATCAAAAGTTCTATGGGTGTATATGTTTTCTACCTTTTTTAACTGAGGTAACTATTCATAACAATCTTTCCTGTTTTGTCTTCCATAGGTAGCACAGAAGAATAAGTAACAATTCCAAATTACAGATATTATTAATTGTATGATGCTTAGTGCTCACTTTCTTGCTTTTATTTTGCTTTTATTTTGCTTTTATTTTGCTTTTATGATTTTATTTTATTTTGTGTGGAAAAATATAATCTCCTTTTTTTAGAATAGTTGATATTACTGAAGCTCAAATAAGAAAAAAGAATTAACAAGCTGTGGTGACAAGGAAAAACTTGATCCATTTTAAAGGGGTCACCATTTCCAAATAAGAGCAATCTAGTTTCCCTTGATGTGTATGGACATACTTCCTGTTATTGATAGTGATCCTGACTGATGGAGCACCTGTATATGTGAAACAGGAAACACATAGCTGAAAAACATAAGTATTTTTGAACACTGTGAGAAGCAAAGATGAACAAATGAAGTGTAGAAGTTTTTAGTTGGGTGAGTTGTATTTCAAAAATATATACCCTTAGTGTAGCTTTGCACAGTTTTTAGTTTAATTTAGAGCACCTATGTATAAACTGATGGTGATGGGATAGGTAGAAAGCTGAAGGTCCCCAGTGGTGGGGATATCAAATCACTGCATACATGGATGATACATGTAGTGTGCTGATGAAAAAATCTATTTTGTCATGGAGGAGATGAGGAGGTGACTTTAGACACTGACAGCAGGAGATTTCCTGAGATGAGAGCTGCACAGTGGCCATGTCAAGCAGCCCAGCAAGGTGGAGTGCTCCCAGCTGCCTCTCTGCAGGGACCCAGCAAGCAAGAAGCACTTACACATGCAAATTGCTTACAGAAAGATAATCAGTTTAGAACTGGGTCTAGCCAGAGGTGAATATGAAATATACCCTTTGGTTTCCAGTGGGAATGTAATCACTTATATGGGATCCAGCTGTGTTTGTGTGTATCTCCAGTATCCAGAAATCACCTCTGCATGTCTAAGTTATCTGGTAATTCATGACTGTTTAATGTGACTTGAATTTAAATGTATGATTTTAATGACATAATATTTTTAGAAGTGACACTAAAATTGCTAGAAACTTTTTAACTGTGTACTGAACAAAGAAACTTTTGAACTGTATACATTTGGGCTGAGTTTTGACCAGTTGTTGCAGATTACAGCATCTACCTGTAATTTTTGTAGTCTCACAGGCACCAAAGCAAGGTTTGCAGTATGTCACAAAAATGAGCAAGTTGCTCTTACTACAACAGCAACAAAAGATGCTGGCCATCATACTTGGTGTAAATCCTTCTTGTTGGCACTCCCATCACCTACTGAAAATTTTAACCAGGCTGTCAAGTCTAGAAGTGTAATCCTGGGAATTGCAAGAATTCGGTTAATTGTGCAAACTATTCAACTGGCTATAAAATATTACAAAAACCAAGCAGCAGCCATGCACCAAAGTCAAGAGCTACAGGCCACCCTCAGACCCACACGAGGCAAGACCAGGTAGGAAAGAGCAAATGCCTCCAGGAAGATCAGCTGCTCGGTCCTGGTGAGGAGCCTTGAGCCACAGGAGGGTTTGCCATGTCCTTGCTGGACTCGTGTGTGACAGCCCATGCCCCTGGGGTGGCAGATGGAGTCTGTTTGCCTGTAGCCCATGAAACACAGCCTGGCCACTGCCAGAAACAGGCCACAAGCTGTTTACTAACGCTGCAAAACTGAGAGAGAGGTGTGTGAACCTTGCTTTGGTTGGGACATGCAGGGACCCAGCAGCCCCGGCGCTCTGAGCTACTCCCCCACAGGCAGCTGCTGCATCCACAGAGGAACTGACCTTGGGGCAGGGAAACATCACTCACAGCAGCCAGGAGGGTCAGGAGCAGCTCTGCCAGGTGTGCACAGCTCTGCCTGGGTCAGTGCAATGTGCCCAGCTCTGAGGACCGAGGAGCACTGCAAGAGGAGCCGTAAAGACTGGGTAGAAGCAGCCCCAGGTGGGCTCCAGCAGAGGAGGAGGCAGAATCACCATGACCATCCTCCCACCATTGTGCTGCTGCAGCAATAGACTTGTTGTGCCCATGACACCTGCAGCCCTCCCACTTCTCCTGAGGGACAGACAGCACCTCTGAATCTGGTACCCTGGAAAGCTGCAGCAGCTGAAGTGATCTTCTGTGTTGGTTTTTGACCCTTTCTCTCTCATACTCTAGGCAACATTGTTTATCTTTTAAAACATCATTGTAATTGACAAGTACTCTCTGAGCACACTGGTAAAACTTTTAAGTAGACAAACAATAAATTAAATGTCTTCTCATACTAGCTGTGTTTCTCTAGCCAACATAAATGGCAAAAGTAGTGGTAAAACAACATTGGCTTCCGTGAGAGAAGTATTTTCTAAGCCCAAATAATGATGGAGAGAAAGATGAGCATCCAAAGGTAACCTCAAGGAACTGGGTCTACTTAAGTGTCACTCTTCATTGTCTTTCCAGGCTACACCATCAAACCTAGGCCTTCTTGGCCTTTCTCTGCAGTGCTGCCACTTGCTCAACAAGTGATTAAATGATCTCTCTGCTCACAGTGCAGGTAATTCAGAGAAATGCCCAATTTCCAAAGCACAGCCTCAAAGATACTGAAACCAGTCTGCACAAGCCCCTTCTCTAACGCTAGCAGCCCGTGTACAGAGCATCATATCTCAGGTATTTTAGGATGTGTACAATGTTGTTCAAATACAGAGCAAGCTGCTGGCTCCTCCGTCCCACCAGGGAATAACTGGAGTACAAATCTGGGTCAGGTCAGGAGAGCAGCATTGATTTACAAAAGCTATGGCTGAGAAACAGGTTCTGCTGCTGTGAGTGCTGTTTGCTGGGTGGATAGAAGGCTTACACTCCCTCAGAGGTGCTGTGTGAAAGACAAACAGCGGGGTACAAATTGTACACATCTGTCACACACACAGGGCTGCCAGACCACTCATGGCCAGTCTGGATTCTTTCTTCATCACAGGAACTGGTTTATCACAGAGGTTACACAGTGATTACAGCTTCAGGAGGCAGGGTGAAGGTTCAGTCAGGGAGCTGCTTACTCCTGCTAGAAATGCTACTTAGCATTTCTACTTCCACAGTCCTCCAGAAGTTCCTCGTGGCAATCAGCAGTGCAGGGACACTGCACATTAAATGGAAACACAGAGCTGCTGGCAGCTGTGATTGGGGTTTATCCTTCAGGCGGACGGGTGAGACAGACTTCACACGGTGAGTCACAGCTGCTGCACCACATACCTGACACTCGCCTGCATAAATACTTTTAAACAAAATTCCTGACTCCTCACTGTGAGCCAGCTTTGTCCCTGCTGTTGCCACCAGCTCTCAGGAGAGTCACCCTGGAGCATTGCATGGTGCAGGAGGCAGTACACACTGAGAGCCACACCCCACCAGCCATGCCCACAGACTGTCCCTGTCTGTCAGGACGCTAGTCAGACTCTTGCCTGTCAAGAAGAGGATCTGAAAGGATTTGCTTTACCTTGGCATTGACTTTTATACGTGTTCTCATTCAGGGCCCACCACACAATTTTCCTGAGCTCTGCATCAGTGGAGTTTCATCACAGGTTAATGTCCCAGGGGTGATGAAGAGGTGACTCACCAGCCAAGGCTACGTACACTCCTTATGGAGACAAGAGAATACACTTTGGGAAAAAGGGAGCCAGGACATTTTAATCCAAAAAATTGCAAAACCAAGAAATTTCCTTCTCACAAGAGTATCTCCAAGCACTCCTGTGCACTTCCAGGACAAGGAACCATAAACTGGCAAGGTCAGTATTTACAAAAGCAGCTAGTCTGAGAACAGCAAAACCTGATTTTCAGAGCAAGCAAGTACCCATACATCTCACTTGTCTCTGTGCTCACTGCACCCCTGCAAACCTATCCCTAGATTGCCCAAGTCAAGCACTGGAACAGCAGCACCCAGTTCGTGTGGCTGTGAGAGCAGTGAGCCCAGCAGGCCTGGCACAGTCACACCTCTGTTCAGGAGCCACAGGGATTCCCCATCCTCCTTCAAGGCTGCACATAAACCTCTTCTCCTTCTTCAGGGCACTGTGCATCCCTCAGACAGGGATCTCCTACCAACACTGCAGACCCTTCATTTCTTTTTTAGGGGGCTTTAAAACTCCTCCTAATTGTAGTGGTCATCAGCAGTCATCATTTGTTTAACCATCCCAAATTCCTCTGTGTGCTGGGTTGCCTTCCTGGCCTCGGGACTTCGCTTTCTGACACATCTTAAAAGCACCCCTGCACACCCGACCCTTAAAACATTAACTCTTTTCCTGTCTTCTTGCTCATTATTTTAGGTGGCCTTTGACTACATAATGTGAAGTCATATTCCCCAAATTTCAAATCAACGTCAAAGCATCTGTTAAAAGAATGGTACAATTACAGCATTTTCTGTTAGGTCTGAAATGTAAACCATTTCAGTACCTTCTGCCTAATAACAGTGAACCACAATATTGTCCCTTAGGTCTGACATATAAATCATTTCAGTACCTTATGCCTAATTACAATGAACTGGTGAAAGTGTCTAGAATAGGCAAAAAGATTGTTTTTGCCTATTAGATTTTGCCCTAGATTAGATAGGGGAAAAAAGGTTATTTACATGCTACGGTAATTCTTCTTTTCTTTGGCAAAAATGATAGAGAAAAATATTTTGCATAGAACTCAGCCTTTCCCTTTGTCTTGTTGTTCTTTCCTTTTTGATGTCTGAATAAAAAGGGAGTAATGAAAGTTTACATTCATAGAAATAAATGCTGTGAGATTCACAGAACAACTTCTGTGTTGATTATTCCCCAGCAGCTCCCAGGCCTATTAAAGCACTTGAAGATATTCAAGGGAAAACACTGCAGAAGTGTTTTTCTTTAATAAAAATCAGTTTAGCTATCCAAATAAGTGTGATGTGTTCAAGGGCAGGCTACCATAATACAGGCAGGCCTCAAACTGGCCTGTTTTGTTTGTCATGTTGCAAAGTTATTCCAAAATATTCCCTGCTACATCTCAGGCCTCTCAGATATCTCAAATAGCTCTCACAGAGAAGCAAGTTTGTCCTTCTTGGACATATGTTTGCATTTTTACAGGTAAAATATCAACTTGTTATTGAGCTCTCACATTTCCAGTCTCCAGATAGATGCATTCCTAGAACCAGGAGGAATGCAGGGAGGATAGAAGTTACCATAACACAGGACAAAGGCAAAATAGGAGCTGGTACACATCTGGAAAAACCCTCAGGTATGGTTCCTACAACCTCCTGGTCCCTGCAGAAGTAAGCCGTGGTATAACTCCCCAGCTGCAGGTAATTCCTGGCAGGAGCACTGTTATTATTAAGAATCTTAGCAACGAGAGTCTTAACAGTGGTTCCACTTGCTAGGTCACCATCCAACATATCCCATAAAATCATTGGTCTGGCTGAAAAAGAGTAACATCAATACAAGCAGAGAAACTTGAGGCACTTGTTTGTTCTTCCTTTCCTCCCCTTAATCTGGTAATCTTCTTTTCTTCACCCTATTTTAGGCTATTTTTGTGACTCCTTCAATGTCCTTCAATTCTGGTGGAAAAGTCTACTTTTAGCCCACACCACAGATGTTTCAAAGGCAGTGACTGACTCAAGTTAGTCTTGTGATGGAAACCATGCTGTAGCTTTACGTTGCCATGGCTTCTTTCGTTGACAAAATAGTACTTTTGACAGACAACTTCTACATCTTTCACAGCCCTCTGATTTCACACAGAGTGGTGGCAACTTCAAAGACAGAAAGTGAAATGACCTTGTAGGGAAAAGGGGGTTTTGGGGAAAGGAAAGCTGGTGGCAGCAGTGGCCATAGGCCCAGGGCCTCTTCCTTCCCAGGGCTGTATCACCTGCCATCCTTCTGGATCCACTTGATGCCAGTAGGATTTTTCAGCAACAAAATGTAGCCCAGTACTGGTAACTGCTGATTCACTCAGGCAATCTGTGAGGCTGTGCTGGAGGCAATGAAGTTTGACCACTATATTTTCCTGTGCTCCTCAGCAGAGTTGCTGGTGGGGTGACACACAGAGCATCTCCCTCTCCCCACAGTGCAATGCTTATGGTCTGCACTGATCAGAGAATATGCTCAGCTGGGAGGGACCTACAGGGATCATCGAGTCCAGCTCCACACCCTGCAAAGGAACTCCCCAGGAATCATGTGCTGAGAGTGTTGCCCAAACGTTTCTTGAACTCTGGCAGGCTTGGTGCTGGATATCAGAACATAGCCACACTTCAGTGCTTCTGCATCTACAGTGAAGGTGTCAGCCACCAGCTATTAACTCCTGCTTGTTCCTCCTCTCCTCCTTTGGGAAAGGGATCTAGGGAGGTATCAGTGTTTGATGCTGCAGTGCAGCCCTCTGCAGAGCAGGAGGAAATGTCTAAATCAGTTCCTGTCAGATGTAGGCGTTAAGCCACGTTCACCCTCTGTGCAGGCTGTACATCCCAACTTCTCCAACCAGAAGCTGGCCCCTGATCTTCCTCTATTCTCCCCCATAAAATCTATTATTAAGGAAACGGGGAAAAAGAGACAGAGAGATGTCATAAAAAAAAAAAAAAAATCAGTCAAAACATACCAACCTCTGCTTCCCATACCAGCTACTGCTTCCCTCTGCATTTGCATCTCAGCCTCATTATGTCACCTGAACAATAGGAATTCTCACGGACTATTTTAAGGTGGCAGCTGCCTTGGAAAGCTCCAAGTCTGACATTCTCTGTGTGGAATCCTGGGGAAATAAAGTTGCTTCAGATCTCCTATAAATACTTCTTCAACCAATATGAGATGAACAATGTCTGTTCCAAAGCTTGATGTTGCAGTAAACAGTGGTGAAACACGGCTTTGGGAAGTTCCTGAGCCAAGTTTTATTTCAGAAGGAACATGCAAACTTGGGATCTCACCTGAGAACTTGAAGTGATGCAGATGTGTTTCATCCTAAAGATTATAGCCAGCTATCATATATCCTTCAAGTCAGTAACAAACAGTGCTTCCCTTTCAAATCCCATAGATGTCTAGTTCAGCCAGATCAGGATGAGCTGGAATCATAAATCACTTTAATCACAAATTGCAACAGCAGCCTCCTTGGGAAAGTTGACTGAAGTTATTCTATGAGGACAAATCCAAGTGTCTGTTAGCAGCTTTGACCAATCAGGAAAATAAAATAAGAATTTTTCAGGAAAAGTTTGTAAGGCCCAGGTACACTCCTCAGAGAAAGGCTCTGCCCTTTGGACAGGGGGTCCCAACCCTCTCAGCTAAAAGTTAGGCAGAGGAGATGTGGCAAAAGCCAAGAAAGCAGGCAGGACCATATCTCCAGGCCACAGTGATTCAGTGGAAGTTGAGCCCACACTTCTTTTGCTCTCAGGTAATAAATAATTTGCAGGCTGCCAAGTTCTGCTTCAGGTTTCACTCCCCAACATTCCTAGATGTTGAAACTCCCACAGTCTCTCTTGTGCTGTCAGAAAATAGCTCTTCATTAAAATAGAGGGTTGCTAAGGTATGGCATATGGTGTATCCTCAGCCATTAATATTTCTGAAACACAGACCTTGATTGTTAGAATGTGCACATCCCACTGCAGAGCTGATGGTGGGGGAAGGGACATGCAGATGCCCCCAGGAGGTGAGCTGGATTCATACCATGCCATGAGGGTCAGCTCCCAGATGCTTTTGGAAGGGAGTGCAACAGCATTTTGTTAACAGCAGAAATCTTTAAAGCAGCGCTGATGTGTGGAACACAGATGCTTTGCAGAGAAGCTGGATTTATCCACACACACATGAAGCAAGGAGTGTAGTAGACATCTAACAGTGGCTGGCATTCCTCTCTGAGGTCTGGGCACAAAAAATATCAGAGGAGCAAAAAACATCCCTCTATAAAAATATATATTGAAAGGAGTATGCAAGGCAATCCACTGTCTATGGACACTGCAGTGCCCAGCTGCAGCATTCTCTTTTGTTTCCTAGGCTGAGGGAGGGAAATAATGGTATCTCTATTCAGGGGTCCCTGTCACTGCTCACTTCCCCTCTGTGGAAATTAATTTTGTCACCTCTATCACACCCCACCAGCCGCAGCCAGGGCAGCTTGGGATTTCATTAAAGGTGAGCTGGGGATGGTTCAGATACAATCAAAGCAGCCTAGTCAGAAGTACTGCATTCATTGAGGGAGCCATGGAAAGGACCCTGCATTAATCTTAAAGACTTCCCAGATCAGTTTCAAAATAGAAAGGTGGAATGTCTGTAGAGGACCCTTGTTTGAGTCTCCAGCACTTTTCACACCAATCCTACCTAGAAAAAATGAGTCAATAAGAGCTCTGGACCCTACTTGATCTAACAAGAAATAACATGGATTTGGTAATGTAGAAAGAGTAGCCAAGGCCAAGCAAACAAAGTATGTGATGGGTTTGGTGAAGGTCAGAGTGGGTGGGAAAACAGTGAGCAAAAGGTCTTCAAGAAAAAAGAAAAAATATGGTAGTTTGAAAGGATGTCACAATAAGAAGTGTTCAGCTTGTGATGAACAGATGGAGACAAAAGACAGAAGCAAAGGTAGGGAAGAAATTAAGATGGCAGACCACCAAATTTGTTTATCTAAGAGGACTTAAAAGGAATCCTTCTGAAAGGGGACTGAAAAATTATGCCATTTCATTGCCTTTTAATTCAGCACCAGTCTAAGCCTTGCCATGAGGCACAACTGAGTTAATATTTGGAACTGTACTGTCTAAAAAACTGAAATAAATGATTTAGTGTTTTTAACACTATCTGATGCAGACAGGAAAATTTTTTTTGCTGCAGACAACAGCAAAGTCACCCAACACTAGAGAACACTTGCAGATATTAAGAAGGTATTCTTTAGGGAAGATGTGCTTAGAAGTATGCTTCAGGAGACTGGCAATCTCAGCACATGTGCACAACATCAAGTGAAACCAAAACCCACCAGGTACTATGATTTAATTTTTATTCTATATAATTCCTCTCTATCTCTATAGATACATACATATTCATATACACAGAAGAATATATGTATATATATTTCTAGTCATACCAAACCTGCAGGGAATTAATAGCTCCAATGAAGTAAGCTGATGTCAAGAAGAAAAAAAAAGTGTAAAGGAGAGAAGAATCAGGCCCAGAGTCTTTCAAACACCAATTATTTGGCAGCTAATCAGTGCTTGAAAAGGGCACTGAAGTAAGGCATTTCTAAGTCAATACTGTGAACAATTTTACAATGTTAAAAGATGGACAAAAATATATGCCTCTGACAGATTTCACAAAACTGCCCATTGAAGACAAGAAAAACCAGATGTATGTATGAATCCTGAAAGGATCTCTCAAAGCATAGTAAATGAAGAAAAAACATCGTTTTCCATTCCCTTTTCCAAACTGATGCACTTGTTGGCAGCTGGGCTCTCTTTTCAGTTGAGCTGAAATGTCTGTGTAAAAAATGACTCCTGAGGAAGGCTGTTGGCACTTGCCAGCACACAGCTCTTTTCAGCTGGCTATGATTTTGCTCACAAAGCATTACACAGTTGAAGTTTTCCCTGCTGGAGGTCTGCATCAGGATAGGTTATTATATTCTAAAACTGTTCCTCTAGAAACAGGCATTTTTGAAAACCAGGCTCAGGGGATTTACATGATTCTGCCCTTTTAAAACAAGTTGCCCAATTACTTTGTTAAAAAGTTGTGACACAACACTTTGGAGCTGGGCCTGGAAATTTGGTAGTGTTGTCACTCCAGAAGACGCCTTTTGCCATTACCTGTGTGTCTGCAGGGGGTTGTGCAGTGTCCATCTCAGCTCCTCGGCCACCCTGGGGGCCAGCCCAGCCCCACTCAGCAGAGATGATGTTCCAGATTGCAAGGCAAGATGTATTCTATTTGCTGTCTGTATGGCAGTTGTCTTTTGTCAATTGGGCAGTTTTTCCTTATCTCTTCCACAATCACTCCTCCCTCCGGAGGGGACATCTGCTGATAAGAGGCTATTGAATGTCACTGCATGACTGATAAGAACTACAGCGTCCCATTGGGAGATGCTCTGCCCAGAGGGAGGAGCCAAGCATTCCTACCTGGATATAATCTGGAGATTCTGGAAATACCAGCATGGCTTCTCCACTAGATTACCCAGAAGAACAGCAGCTGCCTCTTCTTCCACTGGATCTTCAGAGGAAGAATACACCCTTTCCTACAGGATCCCTGTTCCAGCAGAGTCACGCCTGACACTTCAGGGGAACTGCAGCTACAATTCCAATGGGACTGCTACCAACACCCTGACCAACAGGGTGTCAGGTTGTGTTCTGACTCTGTCAGTGTTGTTTTAGTTTACTGCATTGTTTATTTTATCATTTTATTTTCTTCCCTATTAAAGAACTGTTATTTCCTGCTCCCATAATTTTTGTTGCCTGAGAGCCCCTTAATTTAAAATTTATAGCAATTCGGAGGGGGGGTGGGTTCATCTTCTCCATTTCAGGGGAGGCTCCTGCCTTCCTAAGCAGGCACCTGTCTTTCCAAACCAAGACAGATGAGCAGAGCCTTCTCCACAGCTGTCTCTGCTGAGCATCAGTGCAGCGGGGCAGGAACTGAGAACAGCAGGGTCACTTCATGTGTGTGTGTGTGTGTGTGTGTGTGTGTGTTCTTCACGCCCCGCTGGCAGCACACAGGGGCAGGGATGAAACCCTGATTTCTGATGCAGTGCCCCTTTGCCTCACCCCCAGCAGTGAGCTAGCAGGGCTGGGTGTGCTGTTGGTGTGACAGCCCGGTGAATCAGTGACAAGAGCCCCTACGTGCGCTCAGCTGGCCATGCCACCAGCAGCGCTGTCACCGCCGGGGCGAGGAGGAGCCGGCACCGGGAGCAGAGCCCTTGGTGCCCTGCGGGGAGGAACAAGGTCACGGGCTGCAAACCCAGCAGGGATGCAAGGAGCAGGGCAGGAAGGACAGAGTGGGGCCAGTGACAGTGTGGGGAGGTGACAAGCGGCGAAAGCACAGACTGCAGGAGGAACAAAGCACACTGGGGTTCAGAGAACAGGGAGAGAAGGGATCAAAAAGGAGGAGGCAGGTAAAGGAGCCAGAGATGAGCATCACCTTCTCTAAGGTGCCTGGAGCTGATATCTAAGCATCAACACCGCCGACAGGTAACAGCAAAACCTCTGGCAGAGCATCTTTCTCTGCCTTTGCTTTCTCTCACTTCCTGTGGCAAGCGTCCCCCACCTCCTCCTTCAGCCTTTTGACAGAAAAATACCAATGCTGCTGAAGTGAGTTTTATGGGGGGAATGGCTTTGTGTCTAATTTTAGGAATAACAATAGAATTTTATGTCCTAAATTTGCATTGGACTGTGTGTTAAAAGCTGTTGTTTTTCTGTGCCTCTGGTTTGTTTTTGCAGGCAGCCAAAGCTTCCAGAAGCCCTGAGCTTACCTGCAGCTTGATAGAGCAAATGAAGCAGGGTGAGATAGAAAGCTGCCTCCCACTGCTCCTCCCTGTGCCAGGAATGTGGAACATGAATCATGGTGCTGCTCTCTCCTTGACAGGGAGCATGCACGGAGCAGGAACCTTCCCAACCTCAGGAGCTTGGAAGCAAGAGTCAGGCAGCTTGGATAGGAAATACAATGTAATTTTCATCTTCCCCTTTCTTCTTGTAAAGTCCTACATGGAGCAGGAAATTCACCAACTCCATATACCAGAAGGGGAAAAATACAAACCCCAATCAAAACAAAAAAACCCACAACTGCCTCAACCATACCAGAACTAGTACACAAACTGAAAATAAAATTCCCAGTTCCATACTGAAACTTTACATCAAATCTAAAGCCTTCATCTGTCATCTGCTCATCTTTCTTCATCAAAAAGCTTCCTCCAGCTACTGGTGAAGCAGCAGTCAGCCTTGGAGCTTAAGCAGTGATGATTACTTCACCAAAGGGAGTTCCCAGTTCAAACTCCAGTCATGAAGAAGCCAGCAATTACAAATACTTAATCTCATTTTCTTTTAGTTTTGCCACTTAAATGCACATCAGAAAGTTCATTTTCAAGTTGCCTTTAGAAACAAAACAAAAGTCCAGCAGTCCAGAGTTACGAATGGTGGGATGGAGGCTGTAGCTACAAGTTCAATGCATGTCATAGAAAAGGGTGATGATGATGGTGCCATCCTTGCTCTTGTAGATCACATGGCAGTTCCATCCCCAAGCTGCACCTCTGCAGGGACAGGATAACCATGTGCTACCCAATCCATTGGAAATCTGGCATTTTTCAAGTGTTCTACTTCTGTGACCTAAATTGTATCTCTCTGATGTACTTTTGGCTACCATAAGAAATCCTGCTGAGGAACTTCATCCCAAGAATGCACTCTCATGGAGTACATCACTAAGCTAATCCCTCCTCAGCAGGGAGACATGGAATAGACAATCCATGGATCCCTCTGTGCTGCAACAACTAATCCATTGTACTGGTATAGTAAAGGATAGAAGTGACCGTCCAATATTGCCAAAAGCAGGCACTTCCCCAAGTCCTCAAGCTGCCCTAATTCTGCAGGGAAGGTGCAACAATCACTACAGACCAGACCAAAGACAATAAAAATGGGCAGGATGGGGGAAAAGATCTGCCAGCCAAATACCAACAGGAGCATAACCAGAGGCTCTCTCTGCACTCTGTCCACGGGATGTACCCGAGTTCTCACTACCAAATCCAGAGCATCCCACCTTTTTGACCATGCACATGTGCCAAGATCTACCCCTGAAAATAACAAATGTCCTCTTCATTTTATACTCACCATATACCTGAGCCTGGAATATTAGTTGTCAAACTCTTCCAGGGACAGAGGATTGTTGTCTCTAAAGACAGCTGAAAGGCACTAGGCAGTTCTTTGGTTAAGCAGCCTTGTATGAGCCAGTCTGCTTTGTGTTCCCCTTGAAGAAAAGGGATCTCCCTACACCACTAACTACATCTATTGCAACATCTGCCATTAGTGTGCAAACAACCATGCAGTCTGCTGTAATCCAGTAAACCGAGTGTTTCAAACACCTGTAAATGTTTACAACTGTCAAATCAAATGCTTACAAAAGGACAAAGCAAAATCCTGTATCTAAACATCCCAAGTCCCAGAGAGAAACAGCACTGGATCTTGATGTCAGGCAAATGCACATCTCTCTCCTGGGCAGAGTCAAAAAACAAGATCTGAACATGCTTCTCTCTCCCATTTACCCCTCATGCTTAGAAAATCCTAATTATTACCATAGTCTTTTGTTCTTTCTCCTACTTTCACTTCTATACAAATGTAAGCTCCTGATAGTAATAAATGCTTCACCCAATGAGAACAGAAACAGAGCCTACTTCAAAGGCTTCCAGCTTCCAGCTGCCTTCATCCAAACATAACACAGAGCCTGTACCAACGTTAGCCCTGGTGCTGCACTTCCCACTGCTCTGTTCACCAGGGGACCTTAGATCCTCTGCAATGCCCAAGTGATTTCCACTTGCCCTGAACCTCTACCAGGCAAAAAGAAAAGGCACAAGCTTACCTCTAGAATTTCTCCCACCTCTGCTGCTTCAGAGTGACCAGTTTAGTTAACATGAATCACACACACACTTTTTCAGCTGGGTTTCTCCTCCATATCCTAACTCCCATGCAGGGAGATTTTTGGCCATCTTAGACAAGCTCTGGGGTTTATTTTTGCAGGAACAAGTCAAACAGGAACACAGCCATGCCTTCCAACTGAGCAGCACACAGAGCACTCTGTACCAAATTGTATTTCAGGTCCTTCAGAGGGAAATGCCATGTTTAAGAGGCACAGACTGCTGTCTCTTAGTCACCTCCTTTTTAAAAAGAGGACTTGAAATGCAAACTTAAGCAAATCACACTTAAAATAACATCAGAAGGAAAGAGATGGAGAACAGCAATGGAAGTATCTGTGAATGAGGTCTTCCTTCACATCACCTCTACCCAGAGTACAATGTTCAGTCAAGCATCACTCCCAAACAACCTCTGCCTAGACTCGGGGATGAGAGATGATAAAGGCACTAATATTCTGCCAGAAGGGCATTTAAGTAAAGGCAGCAGCAGCCTAGCAGCAGTTTTACCGAGCTCACAGAAATCCATTCAAGAGCAACACTATCAGTAAACAAAAGGCTGGAAGGCAAATGTGAGATTTCTCCCCTTACACTTCCCTACATGTACCAGAAATCCTTACATGAGAGAGAGGTAGGGAAGGAAGTAACTATAAGACCAGGAAGAACTCCACACTTGCAGAAACCAGGCTCCTCAGCAGCTCTTGAAGGTCTTTGCCACGCAACATGTAATGAGACAGCCAGGAGCTCACTTTCTTTGGCCATATTTCAGATTTTCTGCAAGAAGAAAAAAGCTTGCACAGGAACTTTATCTACCAGGTCATACTCCTCTTCATCACTCAAAGCAATCTTGAAGTTTTTGGGCAATTTTAACTCTGGGTTATGAAGAGAGTGGCCTCAAAATTGCTTAGTTCTTTTAAGTCCTGCAAAACCAGGATTGGAGAGCAATTCTTGTCAGTGCCCCAAGCAAAATAAAAAGACAGAAGCATTTCATCCTTGTCAGGCATCAAGGAGTCTGCAAAGCCCTTGAGATCCACAGGAAAGCAAGTGTCACTGAAGTTTTAAAATTTATTGTTGTTCTAAGGCAGGCCAAGAAGGAAATACAATACACTATTTCTGGCTTTTGCAGAATGGTACTGCAGTATCACAGCTTGTGTTTCTTGTCTAAAATGGAGTTCATCAACCAGCTAGCCTCTTCCCAATAAATGCCAGAGCCTTCCCAGCCACCTCATCCTTGTACCCAGCAACTGTGTCCTCAACTGCAGCTTCACCTGTTCCTTACCTGCTCATCCATGATGATCTGCCAACTTTTTTTCCTAAAGCCCCGACCCAAATCTGCAGAGACAAGCTTGCCCTGTAAGAATAAGGCTGAGGCAGCCAACCCCAGAGCCCCATGCAAGGCCACTTTTTCTAACAGAGCCACAAGACATGTATGTCATTTCAAAAGTTCTTCGAATATCTCTGGAGAGCACAAGTAAAATGCTTTTACGCTTCACAAAGACACCATCCACACTTTTCCTCTTCCCAAACCTGTGTTGTGCTGAAACAGTAGCAAGGAGGTATTTCAGTTTCGAGTACACCCACAGGATGGGATCACAGCATTGGTGACACGAACTCTAATCCAGCACATGTCATGCAGATGTCACAGCACCACTGCTGGCCCAAGCTGCAGCCTAGGAGCAGAGATTCTGAGGTCTCCAGGAATGCAAGGTGCACTCTGTTGTGCACTGCAATTTCCTTGCTCCCTTCCTTACCTCAGGCCCCACCACATGCCAGGCAAAAGATCACTGTGGTGGCACATTTTCCTGTGCAAGCCCTTGTATGAGAATCCCAGGCTACTGCACTACTAGAAAATTGCAGCTGATGCCAAATAGCAATGTCTCCTCTGTCTCTAGATGTGCTGTAACCAATGGCCTTGTTCCCCACAGATATGTTATCTGTGTTCACACACCAAGTGTCTCAAGGAAGAGCAGCCAAAATACAGGAGGCTAAACTCTCCCAGAGCCATCAGAAGTGATACAGGAGGGAACAGCATGTAAGCTAAAGCAGCAAGCCAAAGTCTACTGTTTTAAAGCTGCATAGAACTTGCTCAAGTCTCATGGGATTTTGAAGAATTCAATTCACATGTGTTTTTCAAATCAAAGGCTTTGTGAAAAGTAATTTTTAGCATCGCACACCAACATTCTACTGAAATGGTCTTAATGTAAGTTAGAATAAGAGCCCCAGTCTCCATCACACCAACAGAATAATCCTTTCATCTCAGTTCTTCAGCTTTAGAAGTTGACCAGCTGCTGGCAGGTTTCTGGCTAACATTTGAACACAAAGGAAAAAGTCACAGAAGTCCAGATATATAATACCAAATTCATTAATTCCCAAGCCATTTCAGAAGACAAAACCTCAAGTTTCTTGCAGAAGGCAGATTTTTGCTTAGCTTGCTGTCTTTTCAAAGTCATGAAAAGACACTTGGCACCCAGAATTCCATAAAATGAGCCATTTTTTGTTTTCTCTTTAACAGGAGTAAATTGAAGGCTTTAAAGTGTCCAAGTGGTATGCATGAAGCTCTACTTTGCTTATTCCAAAATCAACAGAACTCTTTTACCACCTATACAGAAAGGGATGCTCATCAACAGCTTGTCACTGTGCTGCAGAAACTTAACACAAGGAATGAAAGATGGGTTATGCGATTTGGCTGACAGACTCCATGACAATAACTCTAAAAGCACAGCAAAGATCAGTTCAGGACAAAACATACTTTATTGTACTGTAATGTCAGAAGTACAAGAAAAGTACTGCAGAGAACCATGCTAATGGCGCTTCCAGGGTCTGTGAAGGACAGAAGTACAAGATAATGGGGTACTACTGTACTCAGTGCAAAAACTGATTCATTTGAGGCACAAGTACACTATTGTTTAAGCAGCTTGATTCAAGCACAGCTCTGGTATGTGATCTACTCTGTTTTCTTTCTATGTGACATTTCTAGAACAAAGCTACCTTTACATGAAAGAGGCAGTAGATTCAAGTCAGGGGTGTCCAACTTGCCACTTGGCAACCAAAAAAAAATTAAGAAAAATACTCTGCATAGTCACCCTCCACATCTTAGTTTCAGATATGGAGCTGTGTCTAGAGAAGAAAAGTTACTCTGAAAGGTCAGAACCCAGATCCATTTGGCTGGGTGGGGTTCCCCCCGCTTCCTACGTCTGTGGGTAACTTAATTCACGTTGACCACAATTTATCCAATAAGAAAAAAAACCACAACCAACTCATAACTTGGGTAAGAAATCATACATATCTAACATTCAAATAAACTTCAGCCCTTGAGATCCTAACTTATGGCTTAAGACACAATGAAATAGTTTGGGCACCCTTGAGTTAAGTTAATGAACAGCATTTTTGCTAAAAAGGCAAGCAAGATCACTGTTTTAAACAGAGCTGACCTCTACAAGAACAAAGCAGGAATCCAAGTCACTAGTTACTACTAGGCTGACATGTACTGCTGCCCAGAAAGATAAAAACATAACATCACAATGAAAACGTTCAACAAAGTTGAAAGATAAAGGTTTCAACACCAGAAGCAGCATTTGAAAACAAGCTGTTTAAGTTAATCTTTTCAAGAGATGCAGATTGCATAACTCTACGCATGAACAAACATGCTGGCAATCTTCTCCTTTTACACAGCAGCTGTGTTTAACATAGGAAGTTCTGGGTTTAAAGAAAGCTACTTGAAGAAGAATTAAGATTTGCAATTCCCTGTCTAACTTAATGAGATTAGTAGAGAAACGAAAAAAAATGACTACTGAAACAGTAGTTTCTCAGTGGCTCCCTATCATTACAAACACAGCCGGATTTGTAAGCAATGCAAGACTAAACAGACAGCTATTATTTTATATTATTACTATGCTCATAAGTTACATCTGTTAAAGTTAAAAAAAGCCAAGCAGTTTCACCCTATTTCAAGGATAGTTTCCAATCAACACCAGTTTACATGGTGAATGGGACTTCACGAATAAACAAGGAATGGTGACATCTTTGGGTCAAGAATGACAAGAAATAATGGGCTCTGTGCTACCAATCAACCTCAACAAGAATATGGCACATGGGCCAGCCCAAGCTGTACCAACACTGAACCTTTAGCACTCAGCACAAATTCGGATCTCTTCACTTTAGCTAGCAAACCAGGTGAAAAGGCTGGGTAAAAAAACCCAAAAAACCAAAAACCTAACTAAAAACTTAAGCCAAAAGTTGGAATATACTTTTAAAAAAACATCTGTAGTTTTAAAATAACTTGATGCTGACATCAGTTTGTGCAAACTAAAAAAAAACAACCCTCATTGAATTTCTCTCCAACAAAAGAAAAATCCTGCAAATATTTTCCTTTTAGCCCACTGTACCTTAAGATACAATCTCAAATCTAACAGATGTAAATGAAAGAGAGAAGAAGTTACAGCATCTGCACAACATTCTTTCTACAAACAGCTGCTGGAGGGAAAGTAAAATATAAAAGGAATAAAGAAAGTAAGGTTCCATCTGAAATATTCTCACAGTCTTTCCCACTTTGTAGTCCATGAATCCGACTCTGATGCTAAGGTGACAGTGTATGTAAGCAGATTTTTTTGTTGATTTTATTACATTGGAGTTTCAATTGAAGAGAACCTGAGAAGAGACTGGGGCCTCTTCAGGAATTGTCGGATGGAACGTGCTCCTCGAAGCCCTCGCTCTCCCGGACCAAGGCTCGCTCCAGGATGACGCGGCCCTCCTTGTAGCGCTGGCTGTCCTCGGTGGCAAACTCATAGATCCAGCCCAGTTTGCTGTTGCAGTTCTTGCAGCTCACGTCCCGGACCATGTGGCGGCCGGTGAGCATGACCCGATCCTGAACTTCACTGTACTGCAGATTGACCACCTGGGACAAACACACAGGCACAGGGAACAACACAGAGGATTAGTCTGCCTAGGGGAAACCTGCTGAATGACTCGTTTAGAAGGGAAGAGCCTGTGGCACCACACACAACTGAAAACTGCAGTGTAAAAAATCCCCTGTGTGACAGAGAGGGCAACACCTTAAAGATGTGCTTCATAGTGATGTAAAACCCTCACATTTTAACTGAGAGACACGGATGGCTATCACAAAATGTGCCAAAGGGCTGTGTTCAACTCTGGGTGAGAAACTCCCAGTGAACAGCTTGTAAATTTGTATTAAACCACTTGTAATGTATGTAACTCATTTCTAGCAACTGAGGTGATCACCAAGTCCCAGAACTCAGAAACAAAATATTAAAAGAGGTACTTCTTTAAAAATCTTGGAGTGCCTTTGAAATAATTACCTAAGAAAAAGCCAGGGTCTGTGGCTGAGAACATAGACATGAAACATGCACATGAAACATGCACATGAAACATGCACATGAAACATGTGTGCTGTATCAGCAGTTTAAATATACTTGCAACTTCTTTTGCAGCATCACCACAAAACCAGGATGTTTACTTCATTGAAAAGTTGATGTGAGAACTATACCCAAGCTGATTCTAAAGGATGGGACTGTACTACTTTCTCAGCTTTGCACCTGACTGCTTCAAATGTACAGCTTTTGACTGCACAAATAGAAAACCTCAAACTGCTGTAATGAAACCCTGCTATTTAACATTAAAAAAAAATCTGAACTCCAGGATCCAGAGCTTATTGGATGAGGAAGAAAGCTTTCAGTACTGATAAGATCTGGGATACCAAAAGTCCCAGAGCAAAACACAGTTAAGACACTATTCATGCCTTTATTAACTCTGCCCACGGACAAATGGCTTATAAGAAAAAACCAAAACTAAAACAAAACAAAAACAAAAAAACCCCCCAAAACTAAAACAAAACCAAGCATTATATGTTCAGGAACCATTTTTTTCAATTAATCTAATGGACAAGTCCTTATGCAAGGTTAATAAATAATCCTACAATTCACTCAAAAATTTTGACATCTGTATTTTAATCTATTGAATTGAATCAATTAAAAACTCTTAAACTAAACCAGAGTATTACTGCCTGTAAAAAAGATTGTGATTGATTGTGGCAACTTAAGTTGCCAGACTGTTAAATTAAATGCATTTCAGAAATTAAACAAAATATTATCTAGACTTTTTTTTAAACTGCATAAAAGTGAAAAAAACCTTTGGAACCCTTTGACAGACACCAGTTACTCTCAGAGTGAATTTGAGGTTCATGTTACAGAAGTCTCTGAAGTTGAAACTCCATCAATTTCGGCCTGAGGCCTCTACATACAGTCTTCTTTACAGTCTTTCAGCATTTCAGACAAAACTAATTTAGCTAAGTTTCTCATCAACAGTAAATGTCAAATTTGACTTCAAAGACAGAAAAAAAAAAAAAAAAGCTAAAATAGTAATTACGCAACACTTTAGCCAAGAAGTTTTTCGATCTCATGACAGATTCATATCCCACAAACTCATTTTTCAAAAGTAAACAGCAGTTCCTCCAGCCTCTTACCAACCTTGTTAAAAAGAAAGGCCCTTCCTGTGGCCCCTGTAAAGCGAGTGGAGATGAGCTCGGAGCGGTTGGTCAGGATCGTGTCACAGTTTGCGCAGGAGAACAGGCGAGTGCCACCAATGTGATCCAAAAAAATTCTACCCATTTTTAGAACTTATCTAAGTTTCTACTCAAGACCTGAAAGTAAAAAGAAACATCATGTAAAAAAA
Organism: Geospiza fortis; assembly: GCF_000277835.1. Taxonomy (NCBI): domain Eukaryota; kingdom Metazoa; phylum Chordata; class Aves; order Passeriformes; family Thraupidae; genus Geospiza; species Geospiza fortis. The sequence continues at coordinate 474,260 of NW_005054550.1, read as the reverse complement.
GCATTTCAGCAAAAAAATTGAAACTCCCGAACATCCAAAAACTGAAACTCCCAAATATCCCATATATATGGCAGAATATTCTTCACAGCAATTCAGCTAATGATTCCTCAAAGTCACTCCTCTGTTGGTGAACTGCTGAACTTACAGCCTGCCTTCACCCTCTCATCAAAACAAGTTATTTCCCAAAGTGACCATTTCACCAATAAATTACATAAATACAAACTAATTACATTAAATGAGAAAAACACAACCTGAAACATTTAAAATACAATCCAGACTTTTGTAGACCCCCTACTGACCCCTACAGTTCTTAAACTCAGAAGCTTCCACTTCTTTTAACACAATACTGAAATTCTATTTCAGTACATTCCAAACAACTCACTCATCTTAGTCAGCACTAAGAAATGAAGCACTGAGAATTACACTGAGTCACCAAGACAATTATAGCTTAATTTTCCCAAGTCACCCCCACCTTTTATAATACATATTTATTATGTCACTTCCCCATAACTTTGCACAATTTATGACACACAATCACACAACACCACCACTCAGAATGTTGGTATAGCACCCTGGCTGCTGTATTTGACTTGACACTTCTTTGTTTCATATACACACCAACATAGGAAAGATTTGGATGCTATTTCACATAATAAACAACCCACCCAGTCTTTACACCAGACAGTTTTATATACAAATGTTTAAAGTTGTCTAATCCAAATATAAAATACTGTGTCATTTATCCAAGGTATTTCCAAAGGCTCATCACTAAAATACCTCAGCAACTCCAATAAGAAAAAAACCAGAGCTTAAAAACTTCATAGCAGATGACCTGCAGTGCCTGATAAATCAGCCTCTTCACTGCTTAGGAAAATTAAAGTGTCTCACCAACTTGACACGAACTAACATAAATTACTCAAAGTTAACTAGTGAGTAGGCACAGAATGTATAGCCAAAAACTTAAATCACGATGGGTGATGTAACATGACAAAGGAATTGAATTATGATGTTATTTCCCTTTCAACTGCAGAAGGTTTATGACTAAACTTCTGCAGTTAAACAAGTTAAATGTACCTCCATTTATGCTTCGATGTGGAATCAGAAAAATGTATTGTCTCTGCTTTTGTCATGCAGAGCAATGCAAAGTAAATTTGACACACTGCAATATTAGAATTGTGTGGGCTTTACTTTTCAGAGCAGGAGACTGTGCCATTCATAGAGAAGTCAATCAAATTCTGTGCTCATCTAATTGAATATTCTAAGTCAAATACCATTAAGAAGCACAAATACCTAATTTAAACTAATTTCAAGGTTTAGGGGATCAGTTTCTTAAAGTCTACTCTTAACACGCACAAAGCAAATGGACTAAAACTTGCACCTGCACACACAGAGCTTAACACACCATTTTTGCATCTAAAAATCAGAAGCCACTGACGTAATGTTTTTTTTTTCCAATTGCTTTATTTCACACTTTGTTTTCTTACAATGTCAGGCAACAAAAGGGGCTCCTAATATTGAAGAGAGAGATTTTAGCTCGGGCTCCTTACCTTCAGATTTTTCAAATCACTATTAATCTTCTGTATCCCATCTGAAGGATACATAAAAATTAAAAGCAATGTCATGACTATTTCTTTTAAAGGTGATATAATACCCTTTCTCTTCTTCAAAGGATAAATAAAACAGGTCTGAGTGTTAGAGGTGTGATTCCACTCAAAATACAGAAAGCATTTTCATTTCGATTTCTCTAAGCTTTATACCTTTCTAATATGTCTTTATCTTTTGCAGCAACCAAAGGCAAAAAAAAAAAAATTAAAACACAAATAGTGACAAAATGAAAGAAAACCAACACACAAGAAGTGTGAATAATCAAGTATCAGTAGAAGTCTCCAGCCAGAAGAAACCACAAATACAAGCAATTAAGGCAATTGTAACAGATATGCCCATAAGGCACTTGGCCTAGGTCCGTGTGCCATCCTTCCTAACTTTGGATAATGTTATATTTGTGCTGATTGTATTGTGGATTCAAAACAATTAACTGATCATAAGTTACAGTAATGTGGAATCAGCATCCAAAAGGGTATTTCTTTCAGAGTAAACACAATGCCCACCCTGCCAGTACTTTTAGAAGGTAACGTAACATTAAATCCAAAACTGTCTCTGTCTCACCAAGAGCAACACACACACAGAGCCTGGTGTCCAGAACAGATCTTCTACACAGTCTGACCCTGCACAGCATGACATTTTTAAAAATGCACCTAAACACTTCAAATGCAAGTGCATCACCTGCCTAAAATCATAATTCATGTCAGTGGCCTCAGAAAAGCATTAGCCCAGAGACATTAAAAATGGAAATTAAATACTTCAGAAGGGAGCACAAGTGCAATTCTAACAAGCAAGTTCAAAGTCACAGCAACATTCAAATGTATTACTTCTCGATATGGCATTATGGCATGGACTGAAGTCTTGAGTCCCAAAGATCTCAAACACTAAAATAAATGTGTAAATAAATATATTCAAAGACGTAAGGCTGAAAAATCTGCCTACTAATACAAAGCCTAAAATTCTCACTTATTTATGTCACCTTAAAGAGCTGAAAGTAACCTAAACTCGCAGCAGAATCTAACAAACCAACTGGTACCAGAATACATTTTTTCAGAATACAGTGCATATGGAAGTCTATGTTCTTGAAATAATACACATTTTAAACATTTAGAAAACTAAATTCTACAGTTAGCACTGCAACAGTCAAAACAATGCAGATTTTTTATATGTTTTCTTAAGAAACTACTAGAACACTGTAAGGTTACCAGAGTGTCTAACTTTTCCAAAGTAACCTCTACACTTAACTACCACCTGGTAGACCTCAGTCAAAATATATAGCAGGCTACAGTTACCTCTGACCTCAGTTTTGATTGTTGAATTCAATGAATTTGTAAGGTCACAGCTGAACCACTATAAACTAGTCACCTTACATTAGTCTTTATGTTACTGCTCACAATAGTAAAAAGTAGGAAAAAATTACAAAATTACTTCAAGTAATGCAGACTTAAAATGCCAAACTTTATAATGGATTTTCTAAATAACCTAACATGGAAATTTTGCTTTTTCCTCTCCTGTAAAACAGAGAAACTGATTTCAATTTGAAATAATTTCAAGCTCTCCCCTTCCTTTTTCTTCCCCCAAGCTAAAAACACAGCATTCACTTATAAGGCCAAATCAGAAGGTACTTGCTGTGGATAAAGACTCCTCTCTCCTTATGTAAGGAGGCTGAATCCTGTAGGGTATACTTACTGCACACAGGAAAAAAACCAGAAGCACAACAGCACAAGGGGAAAGCAATTTTCCATAGCTCCCAGGCTCCTGCCCCTTACAAACACAAGTGGTGTGTACAAAGTCACCCAAGTTAACGCTGCAGATTTCTATCCCTATAGTTTCACTACCAATGGGAAAGGTGCAGGCGTCTATTTATGTTCACACATGCATAAATGATCTGAAAAAGCCACTTACAGGCAGCTTTGATAGGCAGTGGGAGGGCTCTCTTAAATGAGAAGCCAAAGAATTGTGAAACATAAAAGCATTTCTAAAGCTTAAGATCCTCTAAACAGGGGGAGGAAAATACAGTAAGTGCACTTGGCCATTCATCCACTATTTATACTTAAAAACACAGAAAATAACTTCCACTTGTCCAGAGAACCAGTCAGGCTCCCTAGTGCTACTTACAGCTCCAGAAAGTGACACTATCCCACCAATTCCATCATGCTACCAGCAGAATTTTCCGAAGTAGTGGACCAGGATCTTGGTTATTCACAAAACCAAATGCTGAGGAAAGAACAGATTTTTTTTTGGCCCATGATTTCACTTTTAAAAATCAGCTAAGCATTCTTTACTGGGCATGTATCAGTGATGAAGTTCTAGTGCTCCTGCCTTCATGCAAATTACCAAACACAAGTGATTATATCAAATGAATGGCTGCAATGTAAGAAAGGCAGACTTATTTACTTTCCTTAATGGGATATAAAGTATCTATTGCATGTCCAATCTCTCCATTTCCAAGAGAGGGGTACTTCATGAACTGAGAGATGATGATACTTCCATTATTCAGCACCCAGACCACCTTCCTGAGAGGACCTTTAGGACAGCAATTAATGACAGGTCGTATCACCTAGCAGGTCCGGCTTGCTGACAGTGCATGATTTTGACAGTACATTATTCTGACAGCATAAACCTTGATACCACTCCTCAATCTCTCTGTGAAAGACTTCCTCCCTGCATGCTTCTCCCAGTGAGTGCATGGACAGACATGAAACACAGGCATTGTGGCTGAGTGTTGTAATGTGTATTCCCAGAGCAGTAGCTCCCAAACTCCCCAAACACCTTCAGTGTTGATTTCAGCAACACTGAGCAACAACCATATCAAAGGGCTGACATTCAACAGCTTAATTTTGACCACTATCTGCACGCACACCCAAAACCACCTGAAGCACCACTTGGTTGGTATTTGTACTACCTCATCTGCTTATCTTCACCATCAATAAAGAATGAAAAAGTAACACAAATAATTATTTATTAACATATTTAAAACTAACAGTCAATGTGCTCTCGTCCTGGAATGCATCTCTTGAAGACACAGGACCGCCAACACTTGGGAGAGCCAGCAAGCACTTTCTCTATACACTGGACTGTGGATATTTCACAGGAGGAGCCTCAGTGTTGCTTCAGCACCATCTACTGCGTTCACATCTACAACAGAGAACAGCTGCTAGTTAAAGGACAAAAAACTGTGACCGCCTCTCTTTCACCATTTAACCAACTAAAAACATTTTCCTTTGTGAGCAAATAAGCTTTCTTTACCCTCTGACAAAGAGTTATGCTTTCCCCTAAGCACACTGAAACATTCTCCAGATGCACTTACCCTGGAACCAGGCTGAAACTTCATTATGGCTTCTCAGGAACTGGGCTTCAGCTTCCTCTTCTCATCTCAGAGATGGACAAAAGAGGAAAGAGAATTCTTAGCACAACTGCGCAAGACCAAATGTTAAAGAATCATAAAGGAAAAACTAAAACTTGCTCCTTACCTTCCCAGGTTTCCCTGCTCACAGGTGGGAGCACATCCAAAAATACACACGTGGTCAGTCTCTTGGGAGGTCGGAGATTCAATGTCCACCACCAACTTCTGCGGCTGTCCGAGTAAACAAGGCCTGGCCTCTGCCTACATGCAGAATTGAAACCACCACATGTAGCCAAATGTGGAGAGAAAATGAACTGGATCAGCCAGCATACTGCGCTCTTTAGAGCCATCCAGCTACTGTAGCAAACTGTGAAGGGAACTGAACACAGTCCAACGACAGAAGAGGCTTTGGCAAAGCCCAGATGCAGGGCACAGCACCCACCAACAACAGGCTGCCTTGCAGGATGAAAACACCCTTGTGCAACTTGCAGCAGTGCAATTTTGTATTGTAGGGTGCAGTAGTATCATTTCCTATTGCAAACTGCATTTTTCTTAGGTAAGGTGAGCACTAGGACACTGGCATTTAAATTTGTTTATGTCATATTGGTGCAGTGAAACACTAATCCAGGGTACTCTGTTTCACATTTACAGAGAGTAGAGGCACACAGATGGGTGCTTGTTTCTCATACAGCCCCTCTATCTCAGCATCTCCCACAGAGTAACTTAAACCCTCACAATAGTCTTGCTAGATAACATATAAAAGTATTCGTTTACAAATGGTATCAGACTCAGATTAATTTTCTTTCCCACAACTACACGGAGTCCAAAACCAGCAACTAGACCTGTCTCCCTGCTTCTTTTTCCCTTCATTTTCCTCCTTTCCCCTTCCTAACTAGTCCACTGTTTTTAAGAAAGCTGTATTTCCTTCTTTTGTAATAAATTTACTCTTACGCTACTTAAGCAGTTGAGACAACTTTTGTCTATGAATCCACTCTGCAACCTTCACAAAGCTAAACTACACATTTTCTGTTTTTATTAATTTAGTGCTGAAATGATACAAAACTTCATCCAAGGACATCACTGATTTCATGTGTCATTAAAAATGAAATCCAATAAACAACCTTTTAAGAAGTGGCGTAAAGACAACCATCATCCAAACCAGCCCATCCAGCTGGCAGAAAGGGTGCTAATACACTAAATGCATATCACCAAGAGATTTTTATGTTAACTAGAAAGGTCCTAAATGTAGATAAAGGCTCCAAAATTAGAGATCACCTTGCTAACAAACATCCATGGTGTACAGCCATTTCATCTACACATTTAACAAGTAATTTTTAACTTAAATCTTGCTTAAGGGAATTACGTATTTCAGTGAGAGCTGAGCAACCCAAGATTTCAACACAGGTCAAATGTTAGTAAACAAACATGAACCAATGACCTGACCTGGACAACGCCCCTTCAAGCTTGTGATGATTACCATGTTAAATACAGATATATAAAAATGTGTACAGCTCTCAGTGTGCGGCAAGTAACAAATACAGCATGTTCTTGTCATCTTCTCTGTTGGGCTTTGAGATGCAGTTTCATTTGTCCTCACACACTTGGCAATCACACTTGAAATTCACTCGTCATTATTAAAATCTATATACAAACAATAAGCTCTGCATCTCTAAGTAATTCTGTAACTACGGAAGTGAAAGTAGCAGATGACAGAAGCCTCCACAAAGTACTTTTGATGACTACTTTAGAAAAATTGAGCAGCACTTAAAAACTGACAGTTTTGTTTGTCACACACTCGACTTGAATTCAGCCATCCAGAAAGAGGCTCTATATAAAAATATGTATAGGATTATATATAGAGCAGTTACATATATATATTATATATATAGCAGTTACATACAGTCACATGAGGGAATGTTTACAACTGGGGAGCAAGTTCCCTTCCTTTCAGTCATAAACATTAGTTAAGATAATGGTTAATCCAGAGCCATTAGTTGCTGACATCAACAGTTGTTCTGTGATACCACTTTTGAAAGGGCCCTGCCCTGTTTCTCTCTCATAAGACCGTGTGTATTTGCTCTGTTATTCCCTCAGTCTAACCCTAAACACGTGTTTATTGTTTAAAGAAACCAAACACAAATAATTTATTACATTCTACGGAGATATCAATCCAAAACACGGCCTTCATTCTTAAATAAACACGCTGGATTAATCTAATCTACATCTGCTTGCACAGGACAGCTGAGGGCTGTGCACAGAGTAACAAATGAAGCAGACAAACAACAGTCTTATTTTTGCTTTGACTTAGACCTTTCCAAAAGCGCCGGCAGAATATTTCAGCTCCCTGGGAATCCATACTTCCACGGGGAAAACCCCAACCCGAGCGCTAGCAGCCGAATGCGCCTCGCTG